>NC_041386.1:44012536-44022420 GCF_002162155.2 Triticum dicoccoides
GTCGCCGCCACGTACGTCCCCGTCGTCGTCGCCGCCCCGGCCCGTACGTCCCCGTCCTCGTCATCGCCGCCCCGTCCCTGTCCCCGTCATCGCCGCGCCCGTCGCCGCGCCCGTCGCCGCCCCCCGTCGCCTCTCGCCTCGCCAGTGAGCGCACACACACACACACATACATTTTTTGTTTTTTAGTTATACAAATAGTTAGAAATTTTTCTGTTTTTTAGAAATTGTTAGAAATTTTTCTGTTTTTTAGAAATAGTTATAAATGTTAGAATTGTTAGAATAGTTAGAAATGTTAGAATTGTTAGAATAGTTTGAAATGTTAGAATTGTTAGAAATTTTTCTGTTTTTAGTTATAGAAATAGTTATAAAAAAGTTAGAATTGTTAGAACTTTTTCTGTTGTTTAGAAATTGTTAGAAATTTTTCTATTTTTTAGAAATAGTTAGAAATGTTAGAATTGTTAGAATAGTTAGAAATGTTAGAATTGTTAGAAATTTTTCTGTTTTTTAGTTATAGAAATAGTTATAAAAAAGTTAGAAATTTTTCTTTTTTTTGTTCTAGAAATATTAGAAATGTTAGTTATATAGAAATGTTAGAAATTTTAGTTATCAAAATCCAATCATTAAAAAATGTTACTTTTTGCGGGCATATAGCTAGTATTTGTTCTCGATGATGCCCGACCCGCATCCTCGCCGTCGACCCGTCCGCGACGACGTCCGACTGACCCATGTCCGGTACTGGGCTCCGTCGGGCTGGCACTGGGAGGTGCTGCCTGGAGGGGCGCGCTGCTTGATGAGGAACCCGGCCCCGGGTCCCGTCGTCGACCCTGATCTCATTTGGTGGTGTTCGCGTGGGCCAGTTTCGGTGCGGAGGGAGCCGGCCCCGTCAGAGGTGGTACGTCGCCGTGTCAGGGAGGAGGACGAGCACATCCATCGCTACATGGTTGCGTTAGAGGGCGGCAGGTTCTCCAATACCTGGCAGTTTCTTCAGGGATCTCACTTCAGCTATGATCCTGTGAGGGTTCCTTCTCTTTGGGTGTCCACCGCCCGCGCCGCAGGAACCGCGAGTGTCCTAGATTCTTCTGTAGTATTCGATCTTTATTAGCTACCTAGCCAGTGATGTACTCGATATATAATATTCAAGACGATGTATTCGAGATTATATATTATTTGATACGATGTATTCGAGATTATATCTATTATTTGAGACGATGTATTCGAGATTATATCTATTATTCGAGATGATGTATTCAAGATTATATCTATTATTCGAGACGATGTATTCGAGATTATATCTATTATTCGAGACGATGTAATTTGAATACTAAATTGTTTTATATTTCTTTTGGCATAGTTAAATAAAAGTTATGGCGGACAATACCAACAAAGAGGGAGAAGAGACCATGTTCGATATAATACGCGGGCCAGATGATGATCAGAATGAAGAAGATTATGACGGCTCTGAATTTCTAAACAACACCGGAGAGGGTGATATGATATTCGATCGCGACGACCGAATTGATGAAGTCATGAACTACGATTATGAGAACACCGGAGAGGTATATATATTTATATAAGCAGGCATCTGGTGATCATCACATGTTTTAAATGAGTTGAAGATACATTAACGAATCGATCTTTCTTCTTTCAGCCATCTGGATAGAGCAAATCTTCAGGCAACAGGACGAAACGAGGCCCAAACAAAAAGTTGAAGGAGGGCTTAAAGTATAATATTGAGGCAATCAAACCTAATGGCGAACCATTAGCGCCTAAGAAGATTGCGGACAAGTTCGTTCGTCAGTGCGCAGTTCTTGTGAAGGACCAACTCCCGATCTCCCTTCAAGAATGGAGAGAGCCAGCAAAGCCACGTCCAGATCTTACTTTTGTCGACGACAGACAAAAAAGTCTGCTTTGGGATACTCTCATGGAACATTTCACCCTACCAGATCATTTCACAGAAGCAGATGTGCAGAAAGTCAAGGACGCTGCTCTTAGGAAGATGGCGGTTGCATTCAAGAACCATAAGAATCGTGAATGGGACAAGTACGTCAAGGGAGGAAGGAAGACTCCAGTATTTGAGGGAACACTAGAGAATCAAAGTGCTCATTGGGACGATTTCGTGAAATTCAAGGATTCAGATTATCTAAGGAACGGTCAAGAATAAACAAGGCCAATGCCACAAAAAAGGATAAGTTCCATAAGCTGGGGCCAGGTGGCTATGCGGTGGGAATGCCTAAGTGGGATAAGTCTGAGAAAGAGATGCTAGATGCAAGTGTCACTCCAGAAACATTGAGTTGGCCCCCCAGGTGCAGGACTTGGTTCTATGTGCATGGGGGGGAGTTGGACCCGAAGACAGGCAAAGTTTCCAAGAAGGCATGTCTGCACGGAGCCAAAGATAAGCTACTTGTTGCAATAGAAGAGGCTCGATCCGGGTTGTTCGAGCCCAACAGAGAGAACGACGAGCTTACGCGTGCCCTGGGAAATCCTGAACACCCGGGTAGAACACGAGGCATGGGCGCTATTTCGTGGTATGAGGGGTTTTTGGACTGGAACACCGACTACAGAACCCGTGCGAGAAAGAAGATTGCGGAGGAGAAGAAGAGGAAGATGGAGGAGGAGCAGAGGAAGCTCGACTATGAACGCACGCGGACTTGGCAATCAAATTCCAGCGGCAGCAGGAGCAGATCGACTCACTTAGCCAGCAAAGGGGGTCTCAGCAGCTGCAGCAGCTAGCGGATGATCCAGCATTGGATACCACCGCCCCATCCATGCCGAGAAGCAGCGTGGGTTCCGCCCCGTTTGACGCAATGCTGGATAGATACCCCTTGGATGATATCACGGAGAACACTAACTGCGAGCTACACTTCAAAATTAAGAACATATCCTTGAAGGTGGCGGACGGCATTGCTTATACAAATTCCCCCGATGCAACCTTCCATTGCAACCCGATTCCAGCAGGCTATGCTCGTGTCGTGGTTGATGAGGTGGTGGACCAATATTCGGGGCTAGAGCTTGACATTCCTGGAGGTGACGAGGAGCACACACTCGGAGATGCCAAACATCGTATCATCCTATGGAGAAAGGATTGCATCATCTTTCGAAGGCCACCGACACCGCGTCACCCGACTCCTCGTTGAAGTCCGCCACCGAGTCAGCAGACTCCCACTCCTCCAAGTCCACCAACGCGTGAGGCCACTCCTCCTCCTCCAAGTCCGGCAAAGTGCCAGGCCACTCCTCCTTCAAGTCCGACACAGCGTCAGACGTCCACTCCTCCTCCAAGTCCGGCACAACCTCAGGCCACTGCAAGTCCGGCACAGCTTCAGGCCACTCCTCCTCGTCCAACTCAGCCCCGTCAGCTGTATCCGCCGCCTCAGCAATCACAGAAGAGACACCCCGCAGCTATGGTGCGTAGCGGTACGAGTCGAGGTCATAGTACAGGAAGTACAGGCGGAGGCAAGCGATATAAATATGGTCCAAACCTCACTACTCCTCTTCCTGAGAGGGCTTACGACAGGACCGAGGAGCAAACCAATGCCATAGTGCGGGCAGAAGTCGACGCCCATTTTGGACCGAAACCGCCACCGCCGCCAAGGGAGAAAGTGCCTGTGGAAGTAGTTGACCACTTCATTCGTATGGCTCAACCACCAGCTCCTAAGCCTGTTGACACAGACTATGAGCGCCACATCAGGAAGTTACATCGACAACGTCTACAGAAGAAGGTGAGCTCGAGCTCGAGCAAACAACAAGCAGCTGTGAAAAAATGCGGGAAAACCACTGCCCAGCTGGGAGAACAAGCGGCGCAATCGATCCCCCCGCTTGTTGTGCCGCGAACAACACGTGACAGTACGTGCGCCCAATATTATTGTGGGCAAACAGTTTACGTTCCTGAGGTGGGCGATGTGGTAATAACCCAGGAGCATATAATGCAAGCTGAAACTCTCAACATCACTGTTGGACAACTCCTCGAGATCGAGGACATGCCTGTGCTTACAGAGGAGGAAATAAAACGGAAATATGCCCGGGGCCAACCTTTGGTCAAGCCAGAAGAGGTCAATAAGCTCCCAACAAGAATGTATGAATTGCATCAATGGTACATGGACATTACCAAGAGATCCGATCGAGAGTCCCTCATGGTGCAAGTCAAGAAGGATCATTACTACCATGAGAATGCTGTGACCGTTGAGTATTCTGAATTGTTTCAGTTATACAATCAAGATGCACTCGACAAATCTATCGTCAGTTGCTATTGTCTGTAAGTGATTTCTTTCTGTAATTTAAGTCTCAAGCTAGCTGTAGTGATCCTTTTGATCAATCATTACCTGTAATTATCCTCACTATATTCTTTTCTGTGGTATTATGCAGGATGAAGATGTATGAAATGAGAAAAGGTGGACGCTATGGCATTGGGTTCATTGACCCAAACACCGTTAATGAATACACATGGAAAATAAACAAGCATTATGAAAAGCAGGTAGAGGACAGCATGCTAGAGTTCTTGAAGCGCCTCAAATACAATGAAGATATACTACTTCCTTACAACTTGCAGTGAGTCACACTTTCTTGTACTACAAATTCTCTGTTTTTGCCTACTAGCTAGCTACATGTTTTTGCTTACATATGCCCGCTTAATTAAGACATGCAAACGTGTGTGCATGCAGATTTCACTGGATCTTGTGTATCATTAAAGTTGACGCCGGAACAGTTCAAATTCTGGACTCACTACTCAAAGCAAATAGTGACTATAACATCTTGTTTGGGATTGTCAATAGGTAATTTCAATCATTATTAACTATATATCTCGGCCTATTTAGTTCGTCATTTCATGATATGAACTATTTAATAACACCTTTATTCATTTTCTTTGTCGGCGGGCAGGGCTTAGGCAAGGTTCATCAGCGTCACGGAAGGCGAATGGAAACGACAGCTGAAATGGTTTCGACCCAAGGTAAGTAATTAAGTAGTACTAGCTAGCTAGCTAGCTGCCATCTCTTTAATTATCATGCTTGATTAATTATTATCTGATCAAATTAAATTCCATTCTCGTAATAAAGGCCCTGAAGCAGGTGCAAGGGACTGATCTGTGTGCATTCTGCGTTTGCGAGAACATTCGCATGATGGCGTCCGAAAGGAGCAGATCTCAAAGACAGGAATGGGTACGCTTGTCAGAACATTATTCACAATTTTTACACCATTATCGATATCTAGTCACACAACTAATACACATGCATATTGATCTCCTTCTTAACAGTTCAAAGAGGTGTGGGACAAGCTCCTAGAAACAGAGCGCGTAGAAGCACTTCAAGAGGAAATAGCGGGATTTTTGCTTGACCAGGTCATAAATCCGAAGGGAGAATACTATTACCTGTTACCGCCCCCATCGACCAGGTCATGAACCACTTCCAATTGTCATCGTGCTCCGAAGGCACCAATTAGGCTAATGCCACTGGCTCCGAAGGCAACATGCATATGTAAGAGAAATTGTATATAGCTATACATGTGTGTATGTGTGAATTAATATGGTGGTTTGTGAGACATTGATGATATATATATATGATTGGTTCTACTAGAAATTCTATATATATATGCATAATGTGTACAATGTGTAGTATCGTAAAATACCAGCAAACGAAAAAGAATTAAAATGGAAAACACAAAATTAAATGAAAAAGAAATCATAAAACCAGAAAAACCCAAACATTTTAGTACCGGTTGGTGTTACCAACCGGTACTAAAGGGCTCCCGGCCCCCGGAGCTGGCTCGTGCCACGTGGTTACCCTTTAGCACCGGTTCGTGCTAAACCGGTACTAAAGGGGGGGCCTTTAGTGACCACACTTTAGTGCCGGTTATGGAACCGGCACTAAAGGGCCTTCGAACCGGTGTTATTGCCCGGTTCTGCACTAGTGTTACCAGACTTATGGGATTAATCCTAATGCAAGCAAGCAAGAATTTCAAGAGCAATAAGCTCCTAATGATTTTTGGACGATCGAATAGTATTTTGAAGACTTTTGTGAAACACCTGAACAACTGGGGATGAGCGGATACTCGGTAAGTGCGAGGAATTATCCGTAGGGGTATTCATGTGACAAAGAATTGCAAGGCAGTAGGCACAAAGTATTCTCGAAACAATAGAGGGGTCTTCGAGGTATCTTATAATAACAAGATCAATGGGGAATGATTGTATGAATGGCAAGTGTACGTGGCTATCCATAGAGGTTTATCGATGGATGGGAATTGCAAAAGCGATGGCACAAAGTCTCGAGAGAACATCATAGAGTATCCTCGGAATCTTCTGGTGCAGCAGACGATCATCGGTAATAAGTTGCTCTCCTGGTGAAAGTGATCACGAGATCCTAATGTTAGTGTTAGCAAGATCATTTAACCCGAATAGGAGAGAGATCAGAGTCCCAGAGTATAGACGAGGAGGAAAAGATCCTAATATCACCCAATGGTGACGTGGGCCCATGGGCCGCACAACCATGTTAGTAAAACAGTTTTCGTCGATTAGACTCAACTTCGGCCAAGGAGTTTGGAAGGGGGATTTGTACAGGCAGTCGGCTCTGATACCAACTTGTGACGCCCTCAATTTGACCGTACACTAATAATACACACAAATATGTACGATCAAGATCAAGGACTCACGAGAAGATATCACAACACAACTCTAGACACAAATTAAAATAATATAAGCTTTATATTACAAGCCAGGGGCCTCGAGGGCTCGAATACATAAGCTCGAAAACACAAGAGTCAGCAGAAGCAACAATATCTGAGTACAGACATAAGTTAAACAAGTCTTCCTTAAGAAGGCTAGCACAAAAGTAGCAACGATCGAAAAGGGAAGGCCTCCTGCCTAGGACCTCCTAACTACGCCTCAAAGTCAAACTGCATGTAGAATCAACCTCGGGATCATCTGGCTCCTGGACTCCATCATATGAACGCAATAACCGGGAAAAGGGGAAAAAGGAGTAGCAAAACAACTGCGAGTACTCATCCAAAGTACTCTCAAGCAAGGATCTACACTACATATGCATTGGTATCAATGAAGTGGATAGTATCTGTGGACTAAACTACAGAATGCCAGAATAAGAGGGGAATAGCTAGTCTTGTCGAAGACTACGCTTCTGGCAGCCTCCATCTTGAAGCATATAGAAGAGAGTAGATGGTAAGTTCACCAAGTATCATCGTATAGCATAATCCTACCCGGTGATCCTCCCCTCGTCGTCCTGTGAGAGAGCGATCACCGGGTTGTATCTGTCACTTGAAAGGGTGTGTTTTATTAAGTATCCAGTTCTAGTTGTCATAAGGTCGAGGTACAACTTCAGGTCGTCCTTTTACCGAGGGATACGACTATTCGAATAGATAAACTTCCCTGCAAGGGTGCACCACATAACCCAACACCCTCGATCCCTCTGGTCGCGCACACTTTTCTTGGTCATGTCCGGCCTCGGAAGATCAACACGTCGCAGCCCTACCTAGGCACAATAGAGAGGTCAGCATGCCGGTCCAAATCCTATGGTGCAGGGGTCTGGGCCCATCGCCCATTGCACACCTGCACATTGCATGGGTGGCCGGTGAGCAAACCTAGCAACCTCCATTACAAAGGAAGTTGCGTTACGCGGTCCAACCCGGCGCGCGCTGCTCAGTCGCTGATGTCAAGAAGGCTTTGGTTGATACCACGACGTCGAGTAACCATAACTGTTCCCGCGTAGTTGGTTAGTGCGTATAGGCCAGTGGCCAGACTCAGATCAAATACCAAGATCTCTTTAAGCGTGTTAGTTGAAGTCTCCACGGATGCCGAACAGGGCCAGGCCCACCTCTCTCCTAGGTGGTCTCAACCTGCCCTGTCACTCCGCCACAAAGTAACAGTCGAGGGCCGTCGGGAACCCAGGCCCACCTCTACCGGGATGGAACCACCTATCCTTTCAGCCCCCTAATTGGAATCACTTGTGGGTACTCTACGAGCCGACCCGACTTTACTCACCACTTGTATCACATATTATGTATAAGTATATACCTGTGATCACCTCCCAAGTGATCACGACCCGATAGTATAGCATGACAGACGGACAAGAATGTAGGGCCACTGATAAACTAGCATCCTATACTAAGCATTTAGGATTGCGGGTAAGGTATCAACAACTATAGCAACAATGACTGGCTATGCAACATAATAGGATTTACCAAAAATAGTAACATGCTACACTACTCTAATGCAAGGGCGAAGAATAGGCGATATCAGGTTGATCACGGGGGGAGAGGGGCCTGCCTAGTTGCTTTGGCAAGGAGGGGTCGTCAACACCGCTATCGATCACGGGGTATCGGCGGCAGTCTTGAGGTCTACTGGAAAGAAGTAACGGAGGGGGAACACAAATAAATAATAGAGCAATCAAAGCAACACAAAGAATAACATGGCAATACGCGGTGTTGGGTGACCTAACGCAGTACTAGGTGCTACTGGCGAAGGGGAAAACATACGGGAAAGTATGCCCGGTGTTTGGCATTTTTGGACAAATGAATCAGACAGGGACGGTTGCATGTTTGCTATACTAGGGATGTGTGGCAAATGAACGGACTGCGTATTCGTATTCGTTGGATTTTTCTGAGCAACTTTTATGTACAAAGTATTTTCATCCGAAATACAGATTATTCTATATTAATTTTCAAAGTTTTAATGACTTTCCAAATTACTATATTTATTTTAATTTGAAAATAAAAGCAGAATAATCTTTTCCTACCTAGGGCTACCCTAGCCTCAGTGTATGACAGTGGGGTCCAGGGGTTGAGTCAGCCCAGTCAATTGTTGACGAGTTGACTGGTCAACAAAGTCAAAGGGAACCCAAAGGGGTCCCATGTGTCACTGATTGGGAGTGCCCAGTCAGCAAAGTTGATTGGTCAAAGTGATCCGGTTGGGGCCCAGGTGTCATTGGCACATCGGTTAGACTTGCTATTTTATTTACTTTAGCTAGGTTTAATTTAACAGAGGGCCCAGTAGTCATTGAATAATTAGGAGGAGGTTAATTAAATTAGAAACTAATCTAAACTGGCCAGGATTCCCGAGTGAGAGGCAACACCGACCTCTTGTCCATGCGCGCACGCACACTGGGGGTCGGCCATGGCTGCGCGAGCGCTGAGAGCAGCGGGCCATGGCTAACGGAAGCGGGACCGGCCAAGCGCAGCAGCAGGAGGCCGTGGCGGCGCTAGGTAGCGGCGGCGCAGAGCGGTCAGCGGCGCGACAGCAGCAAGCAACACACGAGGTCGCAACAACATCAAAAGGCAGCAGCGGCCAAGCAGGGAGCGCCCGAGATGGGCGCTGGCGCGGCCAGGGCGAGCTGGGCACGGGCCGGCGAAGGCAACGTGGGCGGAGCGCGGCAACAGGCAGCAGGGTGTGGCGGCTAGGCGTGGCCGGGCGGAGCAGAACGGATGGCGGGCGGGGAACGCTGCGGCCGTGGGCGGGCGAGCGCATGGGCGCGGGACGCAGATGAGGCACACGGGCGCGCGGGGACTTCGACGGTGTTTCGAGCTCGCGCGTAGTGCGTAGTCACGGGCACGGACGCGATGAATGCGAGGGTGTGCGGCCATGGCGGACGGCGGAGCTCAGCTTCACGGGAACGGCGACTGAACACACTAGAGCATGAAGAGATGGAATTTAGAGATGTGGAGGCTCACCGAGCGGCTCAAGGAGGCCGGCAACAGTTTAGGAGCGCTGAGGCGAGGTTGATCGACGCGGTGCAGCGACGTCAGGCGACGGAAGGGGGCGAGGTGATGGAGGCGCTGCGTTGCTCCCCGCAACGGAAAAGAGCTCCAGGGAGAAGGATTCGAGGTTGACGAAGCTCCTGGACCAGTCGCGGTGACGGGTGGACGCCGGCGACCGCGACGGTCATAGCGAT
>NC_041386.1:44022828-44060060 GCF_002162155.2 Triticum dicoccoides
AGAGAGGGGAGTGGATCTGGGAGGGGGTGAGCGGGGGTGTGGGGAGCCCGAGGGGTTCGACCTAATCGCCTCGCTGACAACGTGGACGGGGACGAGCGGGTTCGACGGCGACCGCGCCCGCTCGGTGGGGTGAACAGGGGCGCGGGGAAGACGACAGAGGATGGGGAGCTGGGTCGGCTGGGCCGACCAGGCTGGATGAGGCCCAGGGCAGGGGCCTTTTCCTCTACTTGAACTTTTGTAATACCTTTTCTTTTAATAGTTTCAGTTTTCCCAATTCTTTTAAACCAAAATAGTTTTATAAAAAATATAAGAATTGCACCTAAAATATTATTATAATTTAGGCTACTGCCACGTTAAGTTTGGTGACTAAATAAACTAGTTTAGTATTGGTTTATTATTTCAAAAACTTTTAAATCATTGTTTTTGCTACTGTTTTAAATATTTAGGACACCCAAATATTTTATTAAACGTTGATTTCTTCACCAATATTCTTTATGGATTATTTTCCACATTTTGAACACTTTACTTTTGATATTAGAAAACTTTAATTGTTTGACTTTATTTTTTAATTTGAATTTTGAATTCATTTCAATCAACGTGAGACTTAAGAATAGTAACAGTGATGACATGGCATCATTAGCAGGGGATTACTGTAGCTTGATTATCTGGGCGTTACACATCCTCAGTCTAGAGGTCAAGTTGAACTAAGTAATAGTGAAAAAATTGATCTTGCAAACGACTATTAATAGATCTAGAAGGAATTGGTCTAAGAAACCTGATGATGCATTATGGGATTATAGAACTGCATATAAAACCCTATGGGTATGCCTCCATATAAAACGGTTTATGGAAAAGAATGTCACTTACCTCTTGAACTAGAACATAAAGCTTATTGGGCAATTAACGAGCTCAACTGTGATTTCAAACTTGCCAGTGAGAAGAGGTTATTTGACATTAGCTGACTTGATGAATGGAGAACCCAAGCCTATGAAAACGTCAAGTTGTTTAAAGAAAAAGTTAAAAGATGTCATGACAAAAGGAAACAAAAACGTGAATTCAGTGTAGGTGACCATGTCTTGCTATACAATTCTCATTTAAGATTTTTTGCAGGAAAACTTCTCTCTAAGTGGGAAGGTCCTTACATTATCGAGGAGGTTTATCGTTCCGGTGCCATTCAGATCAACAACGCTGAAGGCACTAATCCAAAGGTGGTAAGTGGGCAAAGAATCAAACATTATATCTCAGGTACTTCCATAAATGTTGAAACCAATATTATTAATACCATAACACCGAGGAGTACATAAGGGAGACCTGCAAGAACGTTCCAGAGTACCAAAAAGGAATAGGTATGTGATACAGTAAGTAAACCAACTCCAAAATCTTTCCAATGGCAATTTTACTCCATTTTGGAATATCTAAAAAAATTAGGAAAATAAAAAGTAGTCCGGCAGTGCACGAGGAGGCGACAAGCCCTGGGGGCGCGCCTCCTAGGCTTGTGGCCACCTTGTGTGCTCTTCGGACTCTGTTTTCTTGCAGAACACTTATTTTGGTCGGTAGAAATTCATTATATAATCTCCCGAAGGTTTTGACCACTGTACCATGGCAAAATCCTCTGTTCTTGTTTGTGTTGTTTTCTTGGCAAATCTGGAAGCATGTCATCCCAATATTTGGAGGGAGATAGCTAGGTAGCTAATTTTATCACAAACCCAAAGGTCTATGGGGAAGTGGATCATTATGGTTGGACTACAGAAGAGGAGGAAGACTTCGACATGGAGAAAACAAGGGACAACAACTCTGATGAAGATGAAGATCCACTACCTCAACCTCGGGACATGGACATGGAATTCAAGAAGTTAAGTCTCCCTAAAGAAGCAAAGAAATTTAAGATCCAATTTACCCCTTTTCGTCCCTGTAGGAAAACAAGCAGGAACTATGCAAAAAGATATTAAGGCTTGAGCAGGAGATTGGTGACTTAAGGGAGGAAAATTCCAACCTCAAGTGTAAGCTGAGGAAGAAGGACACTACTTCACCACCTTCACCTCCAAAGAAGGAAAATTAAGTACATGGGTATGGGCACTCCCCTTGGCTTGTGCCAAGCTTGGGGAGGTGTCCCGGTATCGTATCACCATCACATCCTTACCTTTATCATTTTTCTTAGTTCGATCCTTTTGGTTATATCTTGATCTAGCAGAATAAAAGTTTTAGTATGCTTTAGCTTTGAGTTTTGCTTTGTTTCCCTCTATGTAATGAAGTTCGTGAGTTATATAATAAAGAGTAGTTTTGATTTGAGGGCTTTGCTTTCTTGCTATGATCTCGAGGAAAAGAAAAGGAATAAAAGAAGTAAAAAGATTATATAATGATCTTATGGAGAGTGATGACTTCACATATAAGAAGTATGATGAATAAAATTTGTTGGGAGTTGGCAAACATAGTTTTGGTCATTGTTGCATTTAATAGGAAGTAATAAAGAAAAAGAGGTTTCACATATAAATATACTATCTTGGACATATTTTGGGATTTTGAGCACTCATTAAAATATTACATGCTAAAAAGTTGATGTTGGACAAGGAAGACAACATAGTGGGTTATGTTTTCTTATAACCGCATATAAGTTATATTGTCATGGATCCTCCAAACATGTTGGGATTGCTTCCCCTTCTATGCTTGCCAAATCTTTTGCACCAAGTAGAGATACTACTTGTGCATCCAAACATCCCTCGAACCAGTTTTGCCATGAAAGTCCACCATATCTACCTATGGATTGAGTAAGATCCTTCAAGTAAGTTGTCATCGGTGCAAGCAATAAAAATTGCTCTCTAAATATGTATCATCTTTAAGAGGAAAATAAGCTTTGTAAAAACTTGTGATATGGAAGAAATAAAAGCGAGGGACTACATAATAAAGTTCTTTATCACAAGCGGCAATATAAAGTGACGTTCTTTCGCATTAAGTTTTGTGAATCCAGCCATAAAAGAGCATGACAACCTCTGCTTCCCTCTGCGAAGGGCCTATCTTTTACTTCTACCTTTACACAAGAGTCATGGTGATCTTCACCTTTCCTTTTTACACTTTTTCTTTTTGGCAAGCACTATATGTTGGGGAAAGATCCAGATATATATCCACTCGGATGTTGGTTATCATAAAGTATTATTGTTGACATTACCCTTGAGGTAAAAGGTGGGAGGCGAAACCATAAGCCCCTATCTTTCTCTGTGTCCGATTAAGGCTTTGAACTCATAAGTATCGTGTGAGTCTTAGCAATTATGAAATACTAAAAGATGGTTGAGTATGTGGACTTGCTATACAAAAGCTCTTACATTGACTCATTCTGATATTATGATAAATTGCAATTGTTTCAATGACTGAGATCACAGTTTGTTAGTTTTCAATAAAGTTTATGATTGATACTTTACCTTGTGAACAGATTGTTACTTTAGCATAAGAAATTATATGACAATACATGTTGCAGCTCTAAAGATGATCATGATGCCCTCGTGTATGTATTTTATTTTATCGACACCTCTATCTCTAAACATGTGGACATGATCACTACTACAAGATGGTCCAAACGCGACAGTCGAATCACAGACCCTTCGACAATACTGTGTGCGATGCATCAATCACAAACGGTGATGTAATAAAACCGTCAAAAAAGATGCAAAACGTTTGCGATGGCAGTTGTTGGGGAATGTAGCATGCAATTTCAAAAAAATCCCACGATCACGCAAGATCTATCTAGGAGATGCATAGCAACGAGGGAGGGAGAGTGCGTCCACGTACCCTCATAGACCGAAAGCGGAAGCGTTAGTTTAACGCGGTTGATGTAGTCGAACGTCTTCTCGATTCAACCGATCAGGTACCTGAAGGAAATATGCCCTAGAGGCAATAATAAAGTTATTATTTATTTCCTTATATCATGATAAATGTTTATTATTCATGCTAGAATTGTATTAACCGGAAACATAATACATGTGTGAATACATAGACAAACAGAGTGTCACTAGTATGCCTCTACTTGACTAGCTCGTTGATCAAAGATGGTTATGTTTCCTAACCATAGACATGAGTTGTCATTTGATTAATGGGATCACATCATTAGGAGAATTATGTGATTGACTTGACCCATTCCGTTAGCATAGCACTTGATCGTTTAGTTTGTTGTTATTGCTTTCTTCATGACTTATACATGTTCCTATGACTATGAGATTATGCAACTCCCGTTTACCGGAGGAACACTTTGTGTGCCACCAAACGTCACAACGTAACTGGGTGATTATAAAGGTGCTCTATAGGTGTCTCCGAAGGTACTTGTTGGGTTGGCGTATTTCGAGATTAGGATTTGTCACTCCGATTGTCGGAGAGGTATCTCTGGGCCCTCTCGGTAATGCACATCACTTAAGCCTTGCAAGCATTGCAACTAATGAGTTAGTTGCAGGATGATGTATTACGGAATGAGTAAAGAGACTTGCCGGTAACGAGATTGAACTAGGTATTGAGATACCGACGATCGAATCTCGGGCAAGTAACATACCGATGACAAAGGGAACAACGTATGTTGTTATGCGGTCTGACCGATAAAGATCTTTGTAGAATATGTGGGAGCCAATATGAGCATCCAGGTTCCGCTATTGGTTATTGACCGGAGACGTGTCCCGGTCATGTCTACATTTTTCTCGAACCCGTAGGGTCCGCACGCTTAAGGTTTCGATGACAGTTATATTATGAGTTTATGAGTTTTGATGTACCGAAGGAGTTCAGAGTCCCAGATGAGATCGGGGACATGACGAGGAGTCTCGAAATGGTCGAGACGTAAGGATCGATATATTGGACGACTATATTCGGACATCGAAAAGGTTCCGAGTGATTCGGGTATTTTTCGGAGTACCGGAGAATTACGGGAATACGTATTGGGCCTTATTGGGCCATACGGGAAAGAAGGAAAAGGGCCTCAAGGGTGGCCACACCCCTCCCCTTGGTCTGGTCCGAATTGGACTAGGGAAGGGGGGCGCCCCCTTCCTTCCTTCTCCTTTTCCCTTCCTCTTGTCCTATTCCATATGGAAGGTGGAATCCTACTAGGACTAGGGAGTCCTAGTAGGATTCCACACTTGGCGCGCCCCCTCCTAGGGCCGGCCTCCTTCCCCCTTGCGCCTTTATATACGGGTGCAGGGGCACCCCAAAGACACAACAATTGATCCTTAAGATCTATTAGCTGTGTGCGGTGCCTTCCTCCACCATAATCCTCGATAATATTGTAGCGGTGCTTAGGCGAAGCCCTGCGACGGTAGAACATCAAGATCGTCACCACGCCGTCGTGCTGATGGAACTCTTCCCCGATATTCTGCTGGATCGGAGTCCGGGGATCGTCATCGAGCTGAACGTGTGCTAGAACTCGGAGGTGCCGTAGTTTCGGTGCTTGATCGGTCGGGCCGTGAAGACGTACGACTACATCAACCGCGTTGTGCTAACGCTTCCGCTTCCGGTCTATGAGGGTACGTAGACAACACTCTCCCCTCTTGTTACTATGCATCACCATGATCTTGCGTGTGCGTAGGAATTTTTTTGAAATTACTATGTTCCCCAACAGTGGCATCCGAGCCTAGGTTTTATGTGTTGATGTTGTGCACGAGTAGAACACAAGTGAGTTGTGGGCGATATAAGTCATACTGCTTACCAGCATGTCATACTTTGGTTCGGCGGTATTGTTGGATGAAGCGGCCCGGACCGACATTACACGTACGCTTATGCGAAACTGGTTCTACCAACGTGCTTTGCACACAGGTGGCTGGCGGGTGTCAGTTTCTCCAACTTTAGTTGAACCAAGTGTGGCTACGGCCGGTCCTTGCAAAGGTTAAAACAGCACCAACTTGACAAACTATCGTTGTGGTTTTGATGCGTAGGTAAGAACGGTTCTTGCTAAGCCCGTAGCAGCCATGTAAAACTTGCAACAACAAAGTAGAGGACGTCTAACTTGTTTTTACAGGGCAGGTTGTGATGCGATATGGTCAAGACGTGATGAGATATAAGTTGTTGTATAAGATGATCATGTTCTGTTGAATTTATCGGCAACTGGCAGAAGCCTTATGGTTGTCTCTTTATTGCATTAGATGCAAGCGCCAAATAATTGCTTTACTTTATCGTTATGCGATAGCAATAGTTGCAAGAGCAGTAGTTGGCGAGACGACCATGTGACGACACATTGATATAGATCAAGATGATGGAGATCATGGTGTCATGCCGGTGACGATGGAAATCATGACGATACTTTGGAGATGGAGATCAAAGGCACAAGATGATGATGGCCATATCATGTCACATATTTTGATTGCATGTGATGTTTATCTTTTATACATCTTATTTTGCTTAGTTCAACCGTAGCTTTATAAGATGATCTCTCACTAATTATCAAGGTACAAGTGTTCTCCCTGAGTATGCACCGTTGCGAAAGTTCTTCGTGCTGAGACACCACGTGATGATCGGGTGTGATAGGCTCTACGTTCAAATACAACGGGTGCAAAACAGTTGCACACGTGGAATACTCAGGTTAAACTTGACGAGCCTAGCATATAATAGATATGGCCTCGGAACACGAAGACCGAAAGGTCGAGTGTGAATCATATAGTAGATATGATCAACATAGTGATGTTCACCATTGAAACTACTCCATCTCACGTGATGATCGGACATGGTTTAGTTGATTTGGATCACGTGATCACTTAGAGGATTAAAGGGATATCTATCTAAGTGGGAGTTCTTAAGTAATATGATTAATTGAACTTTAATTTATCATGAACTTAGTCCTGGTAGTATTAGCATATCTATGTTGTAGATCAATAGCTTGCATTTAGCTCCCCTGTTTTATTTTTGATATGTTCCTAGAGAAAACTAAGTTGAAAGATGTTAGTAGCAATGATGCGGATTAGATCCGTGATCTGAGGTTTATCCTCATTGCTGCACAGAAGAATTATGTCTTTGATGCACCGCTAGGTGACAAACCTATTGCAGGAGCAGATGCAGATGTTATGAACATTTGGCTCGCTCAATATGATGACTACTTGATAGTTTAGTGCACCATGCTTAAAAGGCTTAGAATCGGGACTTCAAAGACGTTTTGAACGTCATTGTCGGGTGGTAGGTGCGACATATGCCAACGGGTGGCTTATCATTGTGGGAGCCAATAAGACGTCGCCGGTGCCTGGAAGCGGGATGAGGCGAAGACATGCACACCGGTGAATCTTACCCAGCTTCGGGGCTCTCCGTGGAGATAACACCCCTACTGCTGCTCTGCGGGGTCTCAGCATGATCACTAGATGAACAAGTAGCTACACGATGCTTTGTGAGCTGTTTGGCGAGAGGAGGAAGAAGGGCACTGCTCGCTCTCTTCTCCTCCCTATGTGGTGTCTAAAACTAGTAGGGATCAACCCTTTGCATGGGTGTCCCGGGGGGGTTATATAGGCCTACCCCCCGGGGATACAATGGTAATCCGGCTGGGTGTGGGGCCCAGCCGTCTGTGTCTACACTCGCCGGCTTCTGCACCGACTGCTGGGGCCCGCCGGCTGGTGGGTCCCGTCGGCTGCCGGCTCCTTGGTCGACAGGCAGGCCCCACTGTCCAGGGCCTTGTCGGCGGCTGGTTATTGTTGCTCAATCCTAGTGACAAGGGCTTCGCCGAGGTGGGCGTGGCTATAGTGCCGCCGTCCGGCGGGTGATCGCTATAGCCTCACCGCGTCTTGTCTCCTTAATGGGGCGTCTCCTTGGAGGGAGGTGGCAAGCCGGCTGTGGGGAGCCGGCTCTGTCTTGGGCCGACTGGGGGAGGCCTAGCCGCCTTCGGGTGTCTCTCTGCCCGAAGGGGCCCACCGCCCGTGGGCCGCACTGGCAGCCCGTCGTGGATGACATCAGGGTCAACATGGTAACAGTGCCGCGCCGGACGGGTCATGGCCACCCGTACGACGCACTATGCCAGGCGTGCTCCGGGATTCGGGGGTGGCAGGCTTTACTGTAGCCACGCCCCGTCACATCGCCGTTATGTGGATGCAGACTTCGAGGGTACGATCTTGACCGCTTTATGGGAGCCGACTTCTTGGAGTCGGCCTTCTCGTGGCCGGCTTCTCGGAGCCGGCCCTCCCGCGGCTTTCTTCATGAGGGCTAAAGTCGGGTTGCATTCCGATAGCCAGCCTGGGAGACAACCGGCAAGGGGAAGGCGGCCCCATGTCTTCGATTCTTGAGGGCCGGATCGGCTTGTAATTTTTCAGAAGGGCTAGGGGGACCCGGCTAGGCTACCCATGGTTATTTACTCCGACAGTAGTCCCCGAAGCTGATCGAGCTTTGAGGCTAACAAAAGGACGAAAAGCTCGGTCAGCTTCCTATCCTGAGGGGCCGGCTATGCTTGTGTGCGTCGTCTTCGGGAAGCCCCGTTTCTCGTTGGCGGGAACGCTGGTCAGCCTGCGAGCTGACCGCATGCCATCCCACGGGCCACGTGGCAAGGAGATCCTGCCAGTGCACGCGCGTGATAGGACGCCGCCGCAGGCCCGGGCCCGCCACTCCTAGGCCTCGGCCCGAGCGTGGATCTTCTGCGGCCCACGCGGACCGCTTGCCTTCCCGTGGCGGTTTTATTACGCCATCAGGGCGCAATAATCGCGGGACATGGGGGAGTGGGCGCAGTTGATCCCCACGTTCCCCCACGCCACGCCCACTCGGCTTCGCCGCGCGGGTCTATAAGTAGGGGGAGGAGGGGGAGCGGCAGAGGATCGCACGTTCTCCCTTGCTCCGCCCGTTCTCGCCTTCCTTCTTCTTCTTTCCGCCTCCGCAACAACTCTTTGCCGCGTCGTTCCACCGTCGGACCTCTCAGGTCCTTTGGTCCCGCCGTAGCGGGGTCGTGCGCCCCTCCACCGTCGCATCGTCTCGCTCCTCGCCGCGTCGCTCCCATGGCGCTGTCGAGCTCGTGGGACGGCTCGAACGTCCACGAGGACCACGTCGAGTTCCTCCACCGGACGCGGCGCCTGCCGGGCGAGAACTTCGTGCGGGTTCGTCAAGCGCCGGCGAGGGAGATTTCGCCGGCACCGGAGGAGGGCGAGCGGGTGATATTCCGCTCGCACTGCCTGCGCGGCTTCGGCCTCCCGGCGAGCGGATTCCTTCGAGCCTTCCTTGAATTCTACCACCTGCAGCCGCATCACCTCACGCCCAACGCGGTGATGCTGCTGTCGGCTTTCGTCACCCTGTGCGAGGGCTTTCTTGGGGTTCTCCCCACGCTCGAGCTCTGGGGGGAATTCTTCCAGAGCAAGCTCGGCACCGTCGTCGCGGGCGTGCCCGCCCCCTGCGGAGCCTTCATTGCCATGAGGCGGACGAGCAAGAACAATTCGTTCCCGCCCATCCCACTGATCCAGTCGGTGAAGCACTGGCAGAAGTCCTACTTTTACGTGAAGAACGTCGCCCAGCAAGGCGACTACGTCAACCTGCCGGCTTACGTAGCCGGCCCGCCGGCTGGGAGGCAACCTTCGTGGAGCTACCGGGCCAGGTCGTTATCCCAGGCCGGGAACGCAGCCGTCTCCCGGCTTCGGGTGATGATCCAGTCGGAGAGCCTGACCGGAGCTGACTTGGTGGCCGCCTTCGTGGAGCGCCGGGTACTTCCGCTCCAAGGCCGGCCTCACATGATTTGCCAGATGAGCAGCCGCTTCGACCCGTGCCGGCTGAGCACCAGGGAGATGCCTCATGCAGAGGTGTCTTACATGGTGAACTACATCTCCAACTGCAAGCTCGCCGAGGATTGGCGATACGGCAAGGAGCCGTATTCCCGCGCCAACCCTCCGCCTGTCGTAAGTTTTTTCTTCTTTTCTTCCTTTTTGTAGCCGGCCTCATGATAGCCGACCTCTGATCAGTTGGTTTGCCTTTAGCAGAACCCTCTTCTTCCGCCGACGGCCGGGGCCGCAGGGGTAGAGTGCCGACTCCTCCCCGACCGCACGGTGGACGACGCCGACGATCCGGACCTGGGAGCGGCCGCTATGGAAGACGCCATCATGGGGGAAGGCGACGAGGCCGGAGGCGCGGGGCTCGGGGCCGGCTTCGAAGACTGGCCGGACGACGACGAGGTCGAAGCCGCCCCGCACCGCCAACCGGTGCTTGATCATCAAGGCACGGGCCCGTCTGCCGCACCGGCTGCCCGTGGTGGCGCGCAGAAGCGCCGGGCCGCGTCGACCTTCTTCGGCAGCCAGCCGAAGAAATCCAAGGCTTCTACGGCGGCGACCAAGCGGGATGAGGCGGCCGTGAAGGCGGCCCGCTTTCACAAGGCGGTGAAACAGCCGCAGGCGATCTCGGCGTAAGTCGTCGAATGTCTTGCATATATTTTCTGTTGTCTTTTTCGACCGAAGTTCTTCTAAACCTTTCTTTATTCGCCGGACAGGGCACCGCTTTCCCTTGAGCGGGGTCCTGGCGGCTCCGTAGTCGGGCCGACTGGAGGGTCTTCAGGCTCCCATCGCGTGGATCCCCGCGCCGACCTTAGGGAGGCTATGGAGCGGAACGCACGGGAGGCGCGGGAGGAGCTGGAGGCGGCGGAACGAAGGACCGCCCAGGCAACGAAGGAGCAGGCCGACGCGGCGGCCAAGGCCCGAGCGGAGGCGACAGCCGCGAAGACGGAGGCCTCGCACAACCAGCCTCCGCTGCTCGTCGTTCCCCTCCGCGCCGTGGCCCCCGACATTCCCGTGCCCCTGTCGGGGGAGGTCGACCAAGGCCCGCCGGTGATGGAGAGGAGGGAGGACCACGTGATCTTCGTGGAGGGGGCGCCGCAGACGGCGCCGACTGGAGTGGGCCAAAGCGGCCAATCAGCTGCGGCGCCAGAGCAACCGTCCGGGGGCGAGCCGAAGGCAGGGGCCGGTCTCAAGCTCAAGCCGCCTCGCTGCAGCGATACACCCAAGAGTTCCTCGCGACGCGGGCCGTCATCCGGGTGAGTCTTCTGGCCTTGGTTATTTTGCTCTTTTGATTTCTTCCGTGGGGGCGCGTCAGCGCACCCACTGGGTATAGTCCCCAAGTTCCGAGTTAGCTGCTGCGCAGGCGGCTTGGAACTTACTAGGTCCTGACAACTTAACTTATCCTCGGCTCCTGTATAATCTTCCAGGAGTATCATAACCTTCACGCAGCCGCCTTCAACTCCCAGGCTCAGGAGCTAGGCCGGAGAACCGAGGACCTGACCAGCAGCCGGAGTGCGTGCTTTGTCTCGCTCATCTCCTGTGGGGGCGCGTCAGCGCACCCACTGGGTGTAGTCCCCGAGATTCGGGCCGACTGCTGAGCAGCCGGGTCGGATCTTCCTTGACGACTTCTTCCTTATTAATTTTTCCTTTGTCTTCATGCTTGCAGGAGCCAATGCCGACTTGAGGGGGCAGCTCAGCGGGGCCCAGGCCGCCCTTCGCGCCAAGGAAGCCGAGTACAACGCCTTGGTCCTGGAGCATGACCGCCTGGCCAAGAAGTTGGCCGACCAGGAGGAGAGCCACAAGGCGGCCGTGAAGAAGGTGCAGGACAGCGAGGACGCCCTGAAGGCCGAGTTCGAGACCGAAGCGGCGGGCTGGGCTGAAGCGAAGCAGGCACTGAGCGAGGGCTTCAGTCATATCGAGGATCTGATCAATGGTAAGCCGCCTTCTTCACTCCTTGCCTGCCCCTCGATCCCTGATTTGTGTTCTGACTTGTGCTGCTTCTTGTTCTCTATGCAGACTACTTTCCCGGCTACTCCGTCTTCGCCACCCAAACCATCGAGGCCCATCGCGAGGCGCGCTGGCAGGCGGGGGCTGAAATCGCGCCGGACGCGAGCCGGACGCTTGAGGAGCAGCTCTTGGCGGTCCAAGCCCGGCTGCAGCCGGCTCACCGTATGCTCCGCCGCCTCCAGCGCGCCGGGGCGCAGGTGTTGGCCGCCCTCTGGCCAAGCAAGACGATTCCCCGCACCCGGAGTCGGACTGTCGACTGGCTGGAGGTTGCGGTTGGCCGCTTCGAGGCCTAGAAGGCATCGGCAGCCCGGCTTGGAGCTGGGCGGGCGCTGGAGTTCGTCCGAGCCTGGTATCCGGGGCTGAACCTGGACCAGCTGCGCACCTCGCGGCTGGAGGCCGACGAAGAGATGGAGGAGGTGCGGCCGACTATCGCTCAGCGCGCTTTAACGATCGCCGAGTGTACTGACATCAGCGTCTTCGCTCCTGAAATTAATGATGACGGCGTTGCCCAGCCGGAGGAGTGGTTCGGGCTGGATCCGGCAGCGGGTGAAGACTCGGCAGAGGAGATCGCCTCCAGCGATGAAGGCGAAGACGAGAAGGAGAGGAAGGCGAAGACGTTGAGCCGACCGGTGAAGCGGCCAGCCAGCCTCAGCCTGATCGTGCCTCCAGCAACGAGGCGTGTGCTAGCGCGCCCTCTGCGGGAGGCGGTGATCATGCCGAGGTTCGCCAGCCGGCCACTCCTCCAGCCGGCACTGCCGTCTCCACCGACCTGCCCGGCTCGCCAGTCGCTCCCTTGGCTTAATCTGCCATCCTTGTTTTTTCCTGTTTGTTGCCTTTTGAACAATTTTATTAAACTTGCGCAGTTCCACCCACTAGGGGTGTATTCGAACTATGTTGAATGCTGGCCTTTTGAAGGTCTTTTATGTAAATATTATTGTGTGCGTGTTTGGTTTCCATTCATGTATGCTTTCTATCCTTAGGCTGTTTCCTTTGCCGCCTTCCCCTTTTGGGAAGGCAAGTACTCGAGCTTTCTTAGATTGAAGCGAGGTGAATGGAAGCCGGCCGGCCGGCTACTCTGGTAGTCGGTTGGTGGTGGGAGAAAAACCGGCTTTTGTTATATTAGTCCGCTAGTCCCTAGCCATTTTTCGTGTGGGCGTCCTTTCCTGCCTTTAACTCTTGCCAGCCGGACAGTCGGTTCTTCGATCTGTGACTTTTGGCAAGAGAAGGCTTGGGAGCCAGCACACTACTTGTCTGACTGCGGGTAGGACTTCTAATATAACTCCAGGCGAACAGTCCCCGGCCCGACTAGTCGAACCCGGTGCCGGACAGAAAAAGTGAAAGTAATGACAAGGTCATAAGCATGATACTCTTCATCCATAGATAAAAGATGGCAGTCCCCGAGCTCTCCTCGGGGGTCCTGTTGTCTTGTACTTAGTACAAAAGTTAGCATGATACATACTGCATTTCAACTGTAAAATCTTCAGAGGAGGTTGGCGTTCCATGGTCATTCCGACTCCTTGCCGGAGTCGTCTCTCTTTCGTGCCTTCGGCTTCTGCGCGTCGATCAGGTAGTAGGAGTCGTTGCCTAAAGCTCTGCTGATGACGAAGGGGCCCTCCCAAGGGGCCGAGAGCACAAGATCGCCCTCTTGGAAGGATCTTGGCTTGACCTTCCGGCTGTGGTAGCGGCGCATGCCCTGCTGATAGATGGCAGACCGGCTGAGGGCTAACAGCCGGCCTTCTTCCAGCAGGTCGACGCCGTCTTCCCGTGCTTCCTTGGCCTCCGCTTCCGTGTACATGGTTACCCGAGGCGAGTCGAACTCGATGTCAGTTGAGATGACCGCCTCGGCACCATACACGAGGAAGAAAGGAGTGAAGCCGGTTGACTTGTTTGGGGTAGTGCGCAGACTCCAGAGGACGGCGGCAGCTCATCGAGCCAACAGCCGGCTGAACGCTCCAGTGGTACGACCAGTCGGGGCTTGATGCCGGAAAGGATGAGGCCGTTGGCTCGCTCGACCTGGCCGTTTGACTGCGGGTGGGCAACGGACGCTAAGTCCAACCAGATGCCTTGCGTCGCGCAGAAACGTGCCAAGGCTCCCTTGGCGAAATCCGTGCCATTGTCGGTGATGATGTTGTGTGGTATGCCGTACCGAGTTGTTATATCTGCGATAAATGTCACGGCAGTCGGCCCATTCGGCTTCTTGATGGGCTTTGCCTCAATCCATTTGGTGAATTTGTCCACGGCGACAAGCAGATGTGTCATGCCGCCGCGCGCCATCTTGAATGGGCCCACCATGTGCAGTCCCCAAACGGCGAAGGGCCAAGTGAGGGGAATGGTCTTGAGTGCTGAAGCCGGCATGTGTTGCTTGGAGCAGAGGAGTTGGCATCCTTTGCAATGTTTAACTAACCCCTTGGCGTCATCCAAAGCAGTCGGCCAAAAGAAACCATGGCGGAAGGCTTTGGCGACAAGTGATCTTGAGGCCGCATGGTGGCCGCATTCTCCTTGGTGGATGTCTCTGAGGATTGCAATGCCCTTCTCTTGCTCGACGCATCACTGGAGGACTCCAGTGACACTGCGCTTGACGAGCCCTCTGTTGACGATTGTGTATGCTCCGGCTCGGCGTTGGACTTGTCTTGCCTCTGTTTTGTCAGCCGGCAGATCTTGGTTTATTAGGAAGTTGAGGATGGACTGAGCCCATGATGGAGCTGCGACTTCTTCTATTGCCAATGCGGCTACTGCGACCAGGGCGGGCGGGCTGGGTGGTGAAATGTTGGAGTCGGCCGCCGCCTGTTGTGTTGGTGCAGTCTCCGAGCCGACTACCGCAGTCCCCGAGCCGGGTGTGGCAGTCCCCGGGTCGGGCGTAACTACGGAAGTCCCCGAGCCGCCTGCTGATGTCCCCTGGCCGACTATCGAAGTCCCCGAGTCACCTTCTTGGTTCTTCGAGCCGGGCCCGGCTGTATCGGGGTCAGGCGGTACGAAGATGGAATCGGACTCTGGAGATGACTTGATAGACGGCTTGAGGAGGCGTTGTAGAGAGACACCGGTTGGTATTGCTTGCCAAGTGGAGCCTATTCGAGCCAAGGCATCAGCTGGCTCGTTGTCGTCTCGTGGTACGTGGAGGAACTCGCATCCTTCAAAATACCCACTGATCTGCTAAACGAGGAAGTGGTAGCTTGCCATATTTGCGTCCTTGGCATCCCAGTCGCCGGATGATTGCTGGACCACCAAGTCCGAGTCGCCATAACATAGGATCCGGCTAATGTCGAGCTCTTTGGCAAGCCGGAGCCCGTGTATGAGCGCCTCGTACTCGGCCACGTTGTTGGAGGCGGCAAAGTGAATTTGCATCGTGTATCTGAGCTTGTCGCCTTTGGGAGAGGTGAGGATGACGCCGGCTCCCAAGCCGGTGCGCATCTTGGACCCATTGAAGTGCATGCGCCAATGAGTGGAGTCGGGAGCTGGTGGCAGGTACTGGGTCTCGGCTTAGTCGACGAGGAAGTCGGCCAATGCTTGGGACTTGATGGCGGTGCGAGGCTGGTAGAAGATCGTGTAAGGGGCCAGCTCGATGGCCCATTTCGCCACCCGGTCGGATGCATCCCGGCTGCCTATGATCTCGGCCAGCGGGGCGATGCATACGACCGTGATGGGATGCTCTTGGAAGTAGGGCTTCAGCTTCTTGGCGGCGAAGTACACGCCATAGCACATCTTCTGGTAGTGCGGGTAGTTCTGCTTCGAGGTAGACAACACCTCGCTCAAATAGTGCACCGGCCTCTGGACCGGCTGGGCTCAGTCCTCTTCTGGGAGTTGGACTACGATGACGGTGCTGACCACCCGGCTGGTTGCGGTAATGTAGAGGAGCATGGGCTCTTTCCCAGTCGGCGCCGCCAGGACAGGCGGCATGGCCAGCATCTTCTTCAGCTCATGAAAAGCTTGGTCGGCTTGGTCATTCCACTCGAAGTGAGTGGTCTTCTTCATGAGGCGGTAGAGGGGGAGATCTTTCTCTCCGAGCCGGCTGATGAAGTGGTTCAGGGAGGCCAAGCATCTGGTGAACTTCTGGACATCTTGAAGTTTGGTGGGAATCGCCATTCCCTCAATGGCCTTGATCTTTACTGGGTTGCATTCGATGCCGCGTTCGAAGACCAGGAAGCCTAGGAGCTGGCCGGCTGACACTCCGAACACACATTTCTTGGGGTTGAGCTTGATTTGGAACCAGCGTAGGTTCTCAAATGTTTCCTTGAGGTCTTCCAGCAAGGTGCCGCGCTTCTCCGTCTTCACCACAATGTCATCTATGTAGACGTGGGCGTTTCTGCCAAGCTGCTTGAGGAGGCACTTCTGCATGCAACGCTGAAAAGTGGCACCGGCATTTCTCAAGCCGAATGTCATAGTCAGGTAGCAAAAGGCTCCGAATGGCGTGATGAAGGCGGTCTTCAGGCGGTCTGCCGGATCTAACTTTATCTGGTGGTACCCTGAGTAAGCATCCAAGAAACTCAACAGCTCGCATCCGGCTGTGGAGTCTATCACTTGATCAATCCTTGGCAGGGCAAAGGGATCTTTGGGGCAGGCCTTGTTGAGGCTCGTGTAGTCTATGCACATGCGCCACTTGTTATTCTTCTTTAACACGAGGACCGGGTTAGCGAGCCATTCTGGAAAGAAAACTTCCATAATGAAGCCGGCCGCCAGAAGCCAGGCTATCTCTTCTCCTACAATCCTTCTCTTCTCCTCCGATAGTCGGCGGAGGGGTTGTTCGACTGGTTTTGCGTCTTCTCGGACGTGTAGTTTGTGCTCGGCGAATTCCTTCGGAACACCCGGCATGTCCTTGGGGGACCATGCAAAGATGTCCCGATTCTCACGGAGGAAATTGGCGAGCTCGCCTTCCTATTTGCTGTTTAGGTTCGCCCCGATGACGGCAAACCTCTCTGGGTGCTCGGGGTCAAGAGGTATCTTCTTCGTCTCCTTGGACGGCTGGAAAGATCCTTGAGCATCATACTCCTTAGGATCGGGGGACAAGGCCGACTGTTTGCCAGCCATGGCCACGACTCGGTCCAACATCTTCTTTTCTTCGGCAATCACAAGGGACTCGGCCAGCCGGCTGCTGGCTGCTGCGCACTCGGAAGATTTCTTGTAATCGCCGGCTATGGTGATGACGCCCTTGGTGCTTGGCATCTTCATCTTGAGGTAAGCATAGTGGGGAACTGCCATGAACCTGGCCAAGGCAGGTCGGCCAAGCAATGCATGGTAGGGGCTCTCCAGGTCCACCACTTCAAACCAGATCGCTTCTCGGCGGAAATGCTCCTTGTCCCCAAATAGTACATCAATCTTGATCTTGCCAATGGGGGTGCATGACAGGCCGGGTACAATGCCATGGAACACAGTCCGAGTAGGCATGAGTTGCTTTGCCTTGACGTTCAGCTTCTCCAGGGTGTCACGGTACAGGATGTTGATGCTGCTCCCGCCGTCTATCAGCACGTGGGAGAAACGGGCGGCGCGTCTGTCCGTTGCAAGGGTGGCATCCAGAACCAACGCATAAGAGCCGGGAGATGGCATCATCTCTGGGTGGTCGGCCCGGCTCCAGCTGATAGGTTTTTCTGACCAGTGCATGTGCTCGGCGGGGTTGGCAGCGACCATGCTGACTTCCTGGTGCTCTCGGCGTTTGCTGCGCCAGTCTTCGGGCTGGCTTGTAAAAATGACATAGGCGGCATGCTCGTCGGGGAACTCATCGTGCATGGCTCCGACTCCGGGCCGAGCGGTCGGCGGCTGCGGAGCCGGAGGCGGCGGACCGGCGGGCGGAGGCGGCGCAAGCCCTTCACCTTTGGAGATTCGGGTGAGCCAGTGGCACTTCCAGGTCGTGTGGTTGGACGGCTTCGCGCCGCTGTGGAATTTGCACGGGGCGTCTAGAGTTTGCTCATAGGAGAAGGCCGGCTGCCAAGCCGGCCTGCCGCCCTTGGGTTTCTTGGGCGCGGGCCTCCCTTCGGGCCGCTCGTCTTCGACTATGCCACCTGCCGACTGGCGGAAGGCGGCACGGGGCCCTTGCGCTTGTGGTCGTTCTGGTGTGGGCGTCGGCCGGAGTCCCCAGCCGGCGTCTTGGGCGCCGGGTTGAGTACCTTCCCGGACGCGTCTACCCAGAGTTCGGTCTTCATTGAGGAGTCGGCGGTGGCGTACTTGTCCGCTATGACCAGAAGCTCGTCGAGGGTAGTCGGCTCGTCGCAGAGGAGCTTGTGCTTGAGGAGGGTGCCTTCTCGGCACCCGACAGTGAAGTATTCTATGGCTTGCACCTCATGCACCCCTTCGCAAGAGTTGCGGAGCTCGGCCCAATGTGTGAGGTAGTCGCGAGTAGACTCGGCGGGGCCTTGTACGCACAAGGAGAGCTGTCTAGGCTTGGGAGGCCGCTTGTAGGTGCTGGTGAAGTTGCGGACGAAGGCTTCTGTGAAATCTAGCCAGCTGTTGATGCTGTATGGCTTGAGGCTGTTGATCCAGGTCCGCGTCGTGCCTTGCAGCATGAGGGGCACGTACTTCACGGCAACGCGCCTGTTGCCGTTTGCTATGCTAACCGCCATGGAGTAGTCGATTAACCAATCTTCCGGCTTCACAGAGCCGCTGTACTTGGGCGTGTCTCTTGGGAGCGAGAACCCTTTGGGGAAAGGCTCGTCGCGGATGCAGGGGCCGAAGCAAGGCGGGCCGACATCGTCTTCTTCTTCCAGCGCCAGGGATCGCACCAGGCGGTCGATCCGATGGTGGGCGTCGTTCTCGCCGACTCCTTCGCGGCGACCTAGCCGGCCGCTGAGAGTCAGATGCGCAACAGGCGGTGGGGTGGGATATCTCTGTCCACGGTGCCAAGGCGGAGGCGGGTTGCCCTGCCACTCCACGGCCCGGGGGTGGCCTTCTGCGTCTCGCTCGATGGAGATTCGGGTTCGGCTTCGGCTGGCAGCAGGCTCTTTCTCGCGCCGCGCGCGGGTTTTACCCGTAGTCGGCGTCCGGGACATCGCGCCGTGATCTCGGCGCGGGGGAGGGCTTTCCGCGCGGGCGTCGGCTTCGTGCCGCTGCGCGGCTGCATCGATTAGCTGCTGGATGCGTCGGGTCATGTGGGGGAGTTCTTCGGCCCCCAGTCCGTCTAGCTCGTCTACGGCCGCCTGGGCGGCTCGCAGGTTCTCGAGTGGAGTGGCGTAGACTGGACGGTCGACTCCTAACGTGTCGGCGACGACAGCGCCGCGCTGTCTGACAGTGCCGGCCCGGCTGGGCCCGCCTGGGGGCGGCGTGCCAAAGGAGGCGCGGTCGGCTTCGCGTCGGTGGGCCTCAGCGAGGCGTCTCATGGAAACCAACTTCCGGCCCTCCGCGAGGAGGGCGAGGCGGCGAGCCTCCAGTGCTTCAGCGTCGGCATCGGCCAGGAGGGGGATGGACAAGTCATGGATCGCCGTGTGCGGGGCGTCGCGGGCGCTGTCGTCAGAAGCGCCGCCATGGCCGATGACCATCACCTCGGTGGTGACAGCGTCGCCGCCATCGGCCCGGGGAAGCGGGTCGTTGTAGATCGTGACGTCGGTGGGGAAAGTGTCGAGCGAGGCCGTGTCGGAGTCGACAGGCATCGGGTTGGTGGAGCCAACCGACTCCAAGTCCACAGCAGGCTCGTCGGAGACGTGGAGCTGGCCAAGGAGGTTGACGAGGTGGTCGGTGCCCGCGTCGGAGGCGAGCTCGTCGGAGATGAGGGTCTTGTCAAGGAGATCGGCGAGGCCGCTCGCTGCGCAGATGTTGGTGACACCTTGCAGCGCGTCGTGGCAAGCGCCGTCGGGCGTGCCGGGATGGCTATGCTTGCGGGGGAGGAAGAGGGTTCCCGTCCAGAACAGGTCTCTGAACGACGGTGCACCTGGCCCCACGGTGGGCGCCAAATGTCGGGTGGTAGGTGCGACATATGCCAACGGGTGGCTTATCATTGTGGGAGCCAATAAGACGTCGCCGGTGCCTGGAAGCAGGATGAGGTGAAGACATGCACGCCGGCGAATCTTAACCAGCTTCGGGGCTCTCCGTGGAGATAACACCCCTACTGCTGCTCTGCGGGGTCTCCACATGATCACTAGATGAACAAGTAGCTACACGATGCTCCGTGAGCTGTTTGGCGAGAGGAGGAAGAAGGGCACTGATCGCTCTCTTCTCCTCCCTATGTGGTGTCTAAAACTAGTAGGGATCAACCCTTTGCATGTGTGTCCCGGGGGGTTTATATAGGCCTACCCCCCGGGGATAAAATGGTAATCCGGCTGGGCGTGGGGCCCAGCCGTCTGTGTCTACACTCGTCGGCTTCTGCGCCGGCTGCTGGGGCCGCCGGCTGGTGGGTCCCGCCGGCTGCCAGCTCCTTGGTCGCCAGGCAGGCCCCACTGTCCAGGGCCTTGTCGGCGGCTGGTTACTGTTGCTCAATCCTGGTGACAAGGGCTTCGCCGAGGTGGGCGTGGGTACAGTGCCGCCGTCCGGCGGGTGATCGCTGTAGCCTCACCGCGTCTTGTCTCCTTAATGGGGCGTCTCCTTCGAGGGAGGTGGCAAGCCGGCTGTGGGGAGCCGGCTCTGTCTTGGGCCGACTGGGGGAGGCCTGCCCGCCTTCGGGTGTCTCTCTGCTCAAAGGGGCCCACCGCCCATGGGCTGCGCTGGCAGCCCGTCGTGGATGACATCGGGGTCAACATGGCAACAGTGCCGCGCCGGACGGGTCATGGCCACCCGTACGGCGCATTGTGCCAGGCGTGCTCCGGGATTCGGGGGTGGCAGGCTTTACTGTAGCCACGCCCCATCACATCGCCGTTATGTGGATGCAGACTTCGAGGGTACAATCTTGACCGCTTTGGGGGAGCCGGCTTCTTGGAGTCGGCCTTCTCGTGGCCGGCTTCTCGGAGCCGGCCCTCCCGCGGCTTTCTTCATGAGGGCTAAAGTCAGGTTGCCTTCCGATAGCCGGCCTGGGAGACAACCGACAAGGGGAAGGCGGCCCCATGTCTTGGATTCTTGAGGGCCGGATCGGCTCGTAATTTTTTCAGAAGGGCCAGGGGGACCCGGCTAGGCTACCCATGGTTATTTACTCCGACAGTCATGGACCATATGAGATGTTCCAGGAGTTGAAGTTAATATTTCAAGCAAATACCTGAGTTGAGAGATATGAAGTCTCCAACAAGTTCTATAGCTAAAATATGGAGGAGAATAGCTCAAGCAGTGAGCATGTGCTCAGACTGTCTGGATACTACAATCGCTTGAATCAAGTGGGAGTTAATCTTCCAGATAAAATGTTGATTGACAGAATTCTCTAGTCACCATCACCAAGTTAGTAGAACTTCGTGATGAACTATGATATGCAAGGGATAACGGAAACGATTCCCAAGCTCTTCGTAATGCTGAAATTGACGAAGGTAGAAATCAAGAAAAATATCAAGTGTTGATGGTAGACAAGACCACTAGTTTCAAGAAAAGGGCAAAGGGAAGAAGGGGAACTTCAAGAAGAACGGCAAGCAAGTTGTTGCTCAAGTGAAGAAGCCCAAGTATGGTCCTAAGCCTGAGACTAAGTACTTCTACTGCAAAGGGACTGGTCACTGGAAGCGGAATTGCCCCAAGTATTTGGCGGATAAGAAGGATGGCAAAGTGAACAAAGATATATTTGATATACAGATTATTGATGTGTATTTTACTAGTGTTCGTAGCAACCCCTCAGTATTTGATACTGGTTCAGTTGCTAAGAGTAGTAACTCGAAACGGGAGTTGCAGAATGAACATGGACTAGTTAAGGGTGAAGTGACGATGTGTGTTGGAAGTGGTTCCAAGATTGATATGATCATCATCGCACACTCCCTATACTTTTGAGATTAGTGTTGAACCTAAATATGTGTTATTTGGTGTTTGCGTTGAGCATGAATATGATTTGATCATATTTATTACAATACGGCTATTTATTTAAGTAAGAGAATAAATTATTGTTCTGTTTACATGAATAAAACCTTATATGGTTACACACCCAATGAAAATGGTTTGTTGGATCTCGATCATAGTGATACACATATTCATAATATTGAAACCAAAAGATGCAAAGTTGATAATGATAGTGCAACTTATTTGTGGCACTGCCATTTAGGTCATATTGGTTTAAAGCGCATGAAGAAAATCCATGTTGATGGGCTTTTGGAATCACTTGATTATGAATCAGTTGATGTTTGCGAACCATGCCTCATGGGCAAGATGACTAAGACTCCGTTCTTCGGAACAATGGAGCGACCAATAGATTTGGAAATCATACATATTGATGTATGTGGTTCGACGAATATTGAGGCTCGCGGCAGGTATCATTATTTTCTGATCTTCACAGATGATTTGAGCAGTCTTTGTAAACATGCAGTTTGTATACAGTTAAAACAAAAACTTGCTAAATAGATGAGCTTCCATATAAGTTGACCACCTACAGTAGGGGGTGGCAAACACTACTCAACATTTTAATTCAACTTTTGTATAAGTGCGCATCAAGCTTGCAAAAACTTGGGTAAATCCAATTTCTTCTTGGGTAAAAGAATAGTTACCATTTTGTTCTGTGCGATAAAAAAATACATAACCAAATGGAAGATATTTAGGCATGTGAGTAAATATCCACCTAAATTCAAAGAAGACCGGAAGCAAATCTTGAATATTGAAGCAGTCGTAAAGTATAAAAGAAATAACCTACAAAAGGGAAAGATAAAATGATCTGTAGTTCTGTACTAACATGGATACCACTGTAGTTTTAAGAAAATAAATATAATATTGAATTCACATTGGCTAGAAGTTTTATCTCCACATTGCATTGAAAAGCACAGTGGTACCTTCACATTGGCACATCATCAATAGACTTCATCTCAGGAGAAGTGAGGAAATCAGGAACCTATTTCAAAATATGGAAACCGCCCATAAGTAACATGATCAAGTAAAGAAAATTTAAACACACTATCATGCCAATTTAGGAACATTATACCATTCATTACTAATCGCACTATCATTTTCTCTATTCAGAAGACTTTGCTTAGCAGGAGAGGCCTATGACATCATATCTACCAGCACTTGCTAACTAATATTTTCTCCAGAAGTGCATGCAAAAAAGTTTATACAAGCTGATTCTCTCCTAGATGCTTGGCAAAAATGTCATTTTGTAAATCGTAATCCCTTCACCTTAGTAATTACGGGATGAACTAACATAAATGAACCATACTAACATTTGGCAAAGTCTATTGAGATTACAAATATAGGAATCATCTATCTATAGAAAAATATTGATAGATCGCACAAGGGTAAGCTTAGCATCACACTCGATCTGGACCTCGCTGTTGTAACCAATTAGAAGCGCCCCAAATATTTCCTAAATAGCAGTTTTTTGCTACTCAGCGGCACCCAATTTCATCTAAAACTAATTTGTTTGCCTCCCAAAGTGTAACAAGATCACCAAACACACACACACACACACACACACACACACACACACACACACACACACACACACACACACACACACACGGCAGCCTGGAATCACCAGCAACCACATCGATTCAATCCAGGGGGTGCGTGGTAGGTCGTGGGGAGAAGGTAGATGGAAGAGATCTTACTCTGCCGAATATGAGGTGGAGAAGGACCTCGAGCGGGGATGCCACTGGGAGCCGAGTTTCGGCGCCGGCCCACCCAAGGACGGCTGGCGATGGGCTTCGACAGCGGCTGCTCCAGAGCTCAGCGGCGCATGGCAGCGGCGAGCCAGGTATGAACTACGTGTTAGAAACGGAGTGGAGGAGCGCATTAGGGAGGCTTCAGATGCAGCATGCGCCCTGAGGAAGTGAGGATCAGCGGTGACGGCGCCCCTCGTCCTCGCCGGATGGGGCGGCTCCCGCATCGTCAGAAGCAGCAATCGGCGCGGTACCCGCGGCGGCTCACGCATTGCCGGCCCTGGCGGCGCGGTGGTTGCACTCCCCTGGCGTCCCCTGATGGTGCGGTGGTGGCGGCGGCCCAATCGGGGACGGGGATGAAGGAGGGACGCGGGGAGGCGTGTGGCGGGCGGCGGTGGAGAAGGCAGTGGAGAGGAGTTGTTGATCCTCGTCTCCCCGTCGCCATAGCCAAGTTGAGGCCGGTGGGGAGATGGGATCGGGAGCGAGAAGGGTGGGGTGAGGAACGTGCGAGCGTGTGCGCGTGGGTCGTTGTTTCTATTTTTTGTGACGGCGTGGGTCGAGTGGCAGCGTGGGTAATTAATTAAGCGCGGCTAAAACATACTGTAGTTTGCTGCTAAAGATTGGAGCAACCTGGAGCGTAGGATTCGATGCTCTGAACGGTGTAGATGTTTTGGTTCTCCGCGTGCTTTTACAGGGGTAGTAGATAAGGAATCGAAGACGTGACGCCTAGCCATCGTGTGCTACTAGCAAGTCGAATAAAAAAAAGATGGCCATGATCCAGAAGTGGACCACGACAGTTGGCGGAGAAGAGGATATGGCCAGGACTCCTCGGCCATTGTGGCCACGGCGGTGCCTTCAGGCTGCCATGGCTCGCGTCCACGCCACCGGCTGCCGTCAAGCCCCCGCTGCCAAGTCACCCTGGCCCTAAGCCGTCTCCGCCACCGCTTTGACCCGGTGCTGCCGTCCTTGGCCGTCGAGCCATCAGTTTCCTTCGAATCGCCTTTCACCTCCGCTTGACCGAGCCGCCCTTGCGTTTCGCCACTTCACTGCTGCCGGTGGCCGCCGCTCGCCTCGACACCGTTCTTACCTCCGCCTGCGAGCCCTGTCTGACCCGGAAGATGCGGGGTTGGATTCGCCTCGCCTCCTTGACAACGACCCGGAAATGGAGCCGGCCACAACCCAGAATTCTCCACGATCCGCGCCTGCGTACTCGTCTCCTGACTCGCTCGCTCGCTGTCTCGGATGTGGGCCTCCTGTGTGGTCCTGTTTCCCAAGCCGCCCACTGAGTCACCATGGCTGCTCTGCCTCGCCATGGTAAGCCTCCTGCGAGCTGCCGTCGAGCTCACCTATGCCACCGAGCCGCCGTCCTTGTTGCTTTGCCGCGTGTCGTCCTTGAGCTGCTACGGCCTTGCAAGTGAGTCGTCGCCCGCGAGCAGCTGTCGAGCCGCCCCTCCACCTTACTCCACTGCCGCTGGCCCAGAGCCTCCCCGAGTCACCATGGTTCGCCCGTTTCCACCACCGAGCCGCTTCCACCGGCCTTGCTGCATCGATATCTCTGTTGAGACGCCATCCACGTAGCGCTCAAGCCGCCCCGACCTCCATTGCTTCGGCCTCGTTCCGCCTCCGCTCCGAGCTGCCACCAGCGTCCGTTTGCCGTGGTTGCGCTGAGCCACTAGGGGCGAGCGGCTTCACCTCCGCTCCGAGCCAACACGCTGCCGCGACCCGCCGTCTTGTCGACCCGCCGTCACCGTGGCTCGCCTTGCCGGCTTACCGCCTCGCTGCCGGGAGTGCTGAATAATGTTGATGGTTCTTTTAGAAGAGCCGTGGAATGGCTGTGTTCATGAGTTTGCCTTACCAACATCTAATGGAACTTACTGAATTGACCCTGATTGTAGCTTGGTTAAACAATGGGCGCACTGGGCAGGCCCACGTACACAATGTATATTTTGAACCTCAGTGAGTAAACGATGGGAGTGTAACCTGTGGCGGATTTTTTCCTGGTCTCAATAAAGTCACCTGGCAGATTGTGCTTATGCTTGAAAATACAGAGTGAAAAACATTGTTGTGATACAGCATGGTTTCCGCAGATTTTTTGAAGATCATTTAGTGGAAAACACCGCTTAATAGACATGTCCAAAATATCAGTCTTGCTGGTGGCCGTTTCCTCGGAGTTCTCTCATGATGAGACAAGTATTTCAGACATTGTCAACGACATCCAGGCGGGAGAAGGGAAAGCTGAAGTAGAGACAACATAAAGAGCTATCAATTCTACATATATTGAGGCACATTCTGAATTTCGTGGCATCAGATAATTGGAGCTAATGGGAAGAAGCAGTGGGTTAGCAAGCGGGCAAGTTGGCATTTGCCTGGTACCTGAGCATCGCCGGGTTATCCACGGATGATGTATACGGATCATTGGTCATCCGAAAAAAAAATCAGGTGATATCCATCTAAGTCTATTTTATTAAACATATTGTTTTCATCAAAAAACAATTACTTTGGTATGTATATTTTAATGTGCAGCAAAGATGGTGCCATGTTGTGCCTATGAAGTGTACGTGAGCACCATCACGCACCTGCGTCTACGCCCGCTTACTGATGGAACGAGTGTGTGCAAGTCGTCGCCTGTGCAGCTTAATCTACATCAACCCGCCGGAGCCGCGTTGAGCCGCCCTTGCTGTTTTGAGCCGCCGGGGGTTATATTAAGTCGCCGGTCTACCTGAGCCGCCGGAGCTATATTGAGCCGCTGGTCTGCCTGAGCCACCTCTGTCGCAATAAATGGATCATCCGTCGCCCAAACAAATCAGGTGATATCCATCCAAATTTGATTTATTAGCACATGTTGTTTTTGTCAAAAAACAAGTTTATCTTTGCCTTGGTCTGCAATATTGTTTATGCAGGGCGACAAAAAGTGATATTATACCGTGGAGATGAAGGCACACCAACATCTTTCGGCCCAGGTGGTCGTCGTTATTCAACGAACAACCGCACTGGCTTACAGCGTCGTGGCCGTCTCTCGCGACCACACCGGTTTACAACGCCACTGTTGACTCTCCCGCCCACACCGGTTTAAAACGCCGCGGCCGAAAAATTTGTCAGCACCCGCGGCCGACTCGGTCGCGATTGTTTTCAGTTTCACCACGGTGATCATCAACTCCGCGATGATAATTGTTGACTTGACGCATCAGGTGAAATCCATCCAGCATATTTTTATAAATTATATATTGCTTTCTTTAAAGAGCAATTACTCCGGTTTGCAAGTTGTCCCATGCAGGATTCAAACCGGTCTATATCACAGTTAATTATGAAGAATCTCAAGCCTTGAGACTCGGAGGCTACAATGATATGACTCAGCAAAGGTTGCCGGCTTTTCAGTGAAGTCAAGAACCCCAGGATGCTGGAGGGAAAGATAACCCGGTCCCGGAGGCTACTACCATATGGATGAAAATTTAAGGGCCGTCAGAAAATTTCCGGTTCAAAATGAAGAATGCCGGTTTAAAATCTGGTTCAAGGGAAATCTGTTCTCCCACGAAGTTCTGAAGCTCTCAAATCCGGTTTAAGAATTTCCGGTTCAAAAAGGAATTAACTTCTCGCAAGTTCGAGTTGAAAGGCCGTCAGAAAATTTCCGGTTGAAAATGAAGATTCCGGTTTACAATCCAGTTCAAGGGAAAGATATCTCCCACAAAGCTTTGAAGCTCTCAATATCCGGTTCAAAATCCCGGTTCAAGAAGAATTTATCTCTTGCAAAAAGTTAAAGGTGGCCGAAGAGGACCTGTTGCCATGATGCGCGGTTCAAACACGGGTATCCTGCCTTATTGGTGATCACTCGGGGGCTTGGTCGTATCCGAACCATAGCTACACCTCTTGATCGGCGCAATGCCACAGAATCACTTGGGGGCTTGGTCGTATCCGAACCATAGCTACACCTCTTGATCGGTGTAATGCCACAGCATCACTTGGGGGCTTGGTCGTATTCGAACCATAGTCACACCTCTTGATCGGCTCAAAGCCAAATCAATCCGGGGCCAAAGAGAGTGTTGTAAAACAATAACTCAAACATAGGCACCCACTAAGCACAACTCAAAATGTTACTTGGGGATTCTTTGCTATCGAAATGAACTTAGAATCTACACTTGTAATGGGCTATCAAGCCATGGCTTGGAAGCCTGGTGTATACACCTAACACCCCGGGTTATCCTGCCTCTTTAAGTAAGTCACTCCATCCAGGTAAACCTGGTATGACCCATCGAACATTTCACAAGTCAATCCCATGGACCCTGAACTTGTTAAAGTTAAATCGGTGATCGGTTAAAGATTGAGGTCCATCTTAAAAAGGCTTTGAAAAATGGTTTAACTCAGCGGCCTGGCAGCCCATGAAAAGCCTCGATTTAGGGCCTGGCAGCCCATGAAAAGCCTTGCATATTTCTGTTGTTTTTACTGTTTTCATGATAAGGGATTTATAAACATTTTCCTGACAAACCGGTGTTCATTATAAACCGGCATGACTTTCAGCGCTTCGTTCTTAGTACATGATCAGATTCTAAACTGGTAGCGCATTGCTCCGGAATGGTCTTGACTAGATGTCACTAACCTTATACGAACAAATCAACGACTTTTAGCTCAATATGATTTCTACATGAACCGGTAAGAGGGCCAGGAGTTATCAGCACTCCGGATTGATGTTTTTACCTCTACCATACAATCAGTTGGTCAGCCAACGAGGATGCTTTTTAGTTTTCATATGCAGGAACATAAAGGATTATGCATACATGAATTCCGAAAGTGGAGCAAGTTGTCAGTACACTATCAAATCATAATCCGGAGACTATCAGCCCGGTCTGGTTTCGACTATAAGTCGCCAGAATTGAATATGGATAAACCGGTGTTTATCACAACTCGGTACGGTTTTATCATAAACCGGCACAATATGGAAGGAGTTATCAGTACTCAAGATTGGGGTTATCACCTTTACTACAAAAAGTTGGTAAAACCAACAATGTGATTCAATGTCACAGGTATGATATATTTCATATTTGATTATTCTTAAGTGCAGCCTTGGTTATAAACCCGGGTTATATGTTGGGCATTATGACCCGTCCAGCGGTAAACCGCCAGGACACTTTAAACTTGTTGTATGCAGAAATAGGTTTGTTAAACCGGCCTGGCTTTGGACTATAAGTCGCCAGTATATATATTTGGATTGCGCCATTGGAATCATGCACTTATAAATCATTGGGTTATATTATTCAAATAGCCAAACTTGGCTGAATTTTCATTATGATATTGAATGAATAAGGTTTTCATACCGGATTATATTATCTTGAATAGCCAACATGGCTGGATTTTTATGGTTATTAATAACCGGTATTATTGAGTTTTCAAAGTCGCTTTAGTGCAATGGCTATTATTTTATCAAAGGATATGATTTATTCTACAATGGAAGGAATAGTCCCGAGTCGCTGTAGGCTTACAACCCGGCACTTGGGGGTTACATTATTCAAATTGAGATTACATGCAAGTCTCATGTCGCTGCAAGCATGCACCATGACACTTGGGGGCTAATGCAAAGTCATTTTTACTAGTCTTATTGAAGACCCGACTCATCATATTATAATGAGCCGGCCCTTGGGGGCTACCAATTTCTCCTGTCAACAATTCAAGGTACACAAGTTTTCGTCCATAATATTGAAGGATCCATTGCTCAGTTGGTAAAGCACAAAGCTCTTAACCTTGTGGACGTGGGTTCAAGCCCTACGATGGAAGCTACATTATAAGATGTTATTTTCATTGAAGTATATATCAAGTCCTGGTTCAGTATTATCTTACTAAGCCGGCCCTTGGGGGCTACACATCACTGCTCAAGTCTACATGATTATATTTACAAAGTCCCTGCTCATTATTGCATAATGACCCGGCCCTTGGGGGATACAGTGATTGAAGTTTTTATAAGCAATTACAAAGTCCCAGGTTGCTGCAAGCATGACAACCCGGTACTTGGGGGCTACATAATATGGAGTATTCAGTTTTTACTAGTGACTGGGATGAACAACATGGATTTCTTCAAAATTGGTAGTATTTATATTGAAGCAAGTCTTAAGACATCACTTTGTTCTGCTCAAGACTTGGGGGCTACAGGTATTATATTATTATCGAAGAAATATTTTCAAATTCTCTGTTTGAGCAAACCAGATTGACCCGACGTCACCAATCATTATGACCCTGTGACTGCAACCCGGCGTCATCAATAATCATGAACCGGCGTTGTGAACCGGCGTTGGCAACAATCATGACCCGAAATTATCAGTTTTTATAACCCAACAATGGTGGTAATCATAAACCGGCAAGTTCTACATCTTCAAGCCGGCTGAATATCAGTTGAATATTTGAAGACCAATATTTTTGTCAAATCAGAGCATTGAAGGCCGATTCGAATGGATTCTTTATTTACAAAATATCTTCTGCAAGCAAATTGATTATGAAGTTGGTCTATTGACTCGGATTTTCTAGAAGGAGGAAATAACAAGGATTTAAGGATGATCAGGTGCCGGTTTACAAGAATTTTTAACTTGGAGTACAACTTGTCAAAGGTGTTCTTGTGTTTGTTTACAGGATCAGTTTACCATGGATAAATCCAAGCTAAACTGGGGGCTAATGTCGGGGATATACCCCACAGCGTAAACCGACTGGAAGTATAACCCGGCCGGACTTGGCGGTTTACTTGAGACCCGGCTGACACTTGGCGATTCACTGGCGACCCGCCCTAACTTGGCGGTTTACAAGCAACTCGCTTGAACATTATGACTCACTGATAACCCGGCGGGCGGGACAGACGGATGACAAGGCCCAAGGCCCAGAAGGCCGATTTATGCTAATGGTGGGCCGGTTTAAGAGAAAAGGTGTATTTCCCTTACAAGGAGTCAAGACCCGGACTTGTATCCGGTTTGTATTAGAAGATAGACTAGTCCTAATCCTAATAGGACTCCACATGTAACCCGCCCCTTCAACATATGTAAGGAGGGGCAGGGCTCCCCAAAAGAGGGAAGAGGGACAAGTTCCACAAGTTCGACAAGTTAGGTTTAGACAATAGCTCTCGAGATAAATCACACTTGTAACCATGATCATCATCATCAATATCAATGAAGCAGGATGTAGGCTTTTACCTCCACCATGAGGGGCCGAACCTGGGTAAAACATCGCGTCTCTCGTCCCACTCAACCCCTCTCAAGCTACCACATAGATGTGTTGGCCTCGCGACTAAGTCCTCACACTAGGACATCTGCCATGACAAATCCACGACATCGCGCGTCACAGAAGTTCTTTCGTCAAGGGTGACCGACACGTGGCATCCACCGTAACGGAACGCCGTTAAGCTATCGGGTTGGGTTTTGGATCCGATAACCCGTTAACAGCCCTGACCAATGGGGATTTTCCACGTGTAAAATCATCATTGGCTGGAGGAAACACGTGTCGGCTCATCGTCAGGACAAATGTCATCCACTCATTGGATAGAAGGCGCCTATGATACGTTGACACGTGGCACGACCCAACAGAGGCCCATTCCTGTGAAAAGGCCGGCCCGTTTAACTTGGTCAAAAGGTGGCGGGCCGGCCCATGGAAAGCCTGTTAACGGCCTGTTCGCATATAGCCCATTTATAGCCCGCTAACCCAAGGCCCGTTACGCCCTATCTGAATTAGGCCTAGTAGCATCATCTGGGCCATCCAATATGATTCCAGCCCGTTTTCACTTCTGGCCCATGTATGGCCCATGACGTCTTTCGGCCCATATGAAGCCCTATGTAACTCTTGGCCTATTAACGGCCCGTGGTGAAACTGGCCCGTAATGAACAGTGTATCGCTTTACACCCATTAACGGCCCGTGGTGAAACTGGCGCGTAATGAACAGTGTATCACTTTATACCCATTAACGGCCCGTTATTCCGTTGGGCCGTCTCCAGCCCATGTTATCTTTCGGCCTTCTTAGAGCCCATTTATTCTTGGGCTAATTTCCAACATTCGTTTACTTACGGCCCGTTACTGTCATTTTCTGCTTGTGGGCCAAATTGAGCCCATGGTTACAGTCGGCCCGTTTGTGGTCCGTTAATACGTTGGGCCGTTTTCATAGAGTCATCAAATACGGCCTATTAACGATGGCCCGTTATGGTCGGCCCATGAACGGACGATTCCAACTCTAGCCTGTTTATGGCCAGAATGTGGTCTGTTTGGCCCGTATAAGGCCCATTGATGATACGGCCCGTAGAAGGCCCATTGATGATATGGCCCGTAGAAGGCCCACTGTTTCTATGGCCCGTAGAAGGCCCACTATTTTTGTGGCCCATAGAAGGCCCACTGTTTATACGGCCCGTAGAAGGCCCATTGTTTCTACGGCCCGTAGGAGGCCCAGTGTCACTACAGTAAATATTAGCCCATGGTTATTGTGGCCTAGTTTTAAAAAATAGGTTATTGCAGCCACTAGCAAACCACAGAAAAAGAACTGCACTGAATACAAGCAAACAAATAAACAAGACAACAAGGAAATAAATAAGCAAGCAACTTACACTAGGCTATCACGGCTATTACACATATTACATCCACTGGGCATCAAAGTTCGCCACCAGTGCAAATATAGGGAACACAGCAGCATATAAACGCCGCAGCAAAACAAGTCCAGAACTGAAACCACTTCAGAAGAGCTCAAGATACAATATCCTGGGTACCCATAATGCTGGCAAGATGCTTAGCAAGCTTATTAACTTTCTCTTGTTTGGCGCTTAAGTCCTCCAGCGCTTGCTGTTGCACCAGAAAGTATGCATCTGAATTCTGCAGGGACTTCCTCAGTCCTTCGGCTTCCTGTCGCATAACATCTGATCGATGTCTTTCAACTTGAAGTTGAGAGTCAAGAAGCCGAACTGATTCAGGCAACGAGTTCGAAGAGCTGGTGCCAGCACTGGTAGCCAGTAACTCGAACACTACATCAAGACAGGACTTTGGGGTTGTCTCAGTGTCTTCAATATAGTTTTTATCAGCTTTCTTGGAGACCAACAGGGATGTCTCACTATGTTGAACCTTATCTGCATTACTTCCTTTACCATTGCATAACAGGGTACTCTTCTCCAATATTTTATCCGCGTTCTAAAAGAAAAACAAACAAACACATCTCAGGTTTACAATATAGTATATGAAACTCATTTTGGTAAACCAGTTCAGTAGTAAGGTGGACAGGATAACATCATGAAACAAACATATATCTATGTATTATGGTCACTGTATGGTCTATATCATTCTAGTTTATGTTGCCAAATCAAGATAGATACAGTTCGAATCATATCTATTTAAGACAAAGCAGCATAGACAAAATATAAGTGTGGGAAACTACACAGCAATAACAACACTTGTAATGTGCATGGCATGAGAACATAACTGTTTATTCAATTGAAACTGAAATCAACATAGAGCAAGTTACAACATCAAACAGCCAAACACGTTGAAGAAACAGGTTTAAAACATACCTGTTGCGCCATTGGAGTTTCAATTGCATCCTTCAAATTTGAAATTAGTTGGTATCAGTAAATACAGTGATGCAAGAGCAAAGTAGTGTGAACCATAGCTACGGAACCTGACCTGAGAACAATTCTTCTTCTGCTTTAAGTGTTGAATTCGGGTTCGGAGTGGTGGTCCTCGTGATTTGGGCACTGCAGTTGCCTTACTAACTGCTCGTGTTTGGGTGCTCTGTGGTGGAGACGGTGCTGTGTCAACGGGAACTAGGTGTCTATCTGCTGGGGTTGGGGTTAGAAGGGGTGTAGCTGGTTCTCTGTCCAACTGGGTAGGGGTACAATCTGCATGAGTGTGGGTTATGTGTGGTGGGGCTGGTTCTTGGGCAAGTACAACCGTGGTTCTATCTGCATCGACAGGTAGCACGATCTTTTCTGAAGACCGTGTTTTTACTCCCAAAGATACTGCCATCACTCCCTCCAATTGAAATGGCTGATAAATAAGAAAAGTAATTGAATGTACAGACATTGTAAGATAGACATGTGCAATGGATAGTAGGGAAGAAAACATGGCATGAAATAATTCACATTTATGTTGTCTAAGCAAACAGAATAGCAGGACATAATTTCACATATATGATGGCTAATTAAAAAGGATAGCATGACACAATTTCACATGTATGATGGCTAACTAAATAGGATAGAATGACATACTTCAAAATATGATGACTATGTAAACAGGATGACATGATATAACTATACGATGTGTCTATTAAAGTGGTTGGCATGCCATAAATCACAAACATGCCGTTGATGGAAACATGATGGCATGATATAATTCACGGATAGAATGACATAATTTAAATATGATGACTATGTAAATAGGATGAGATGATATAACTATATTATATCTTTAGAAAATGGGTTGGCATGCCATAATTCAGATACATGCTGTCTATGTAAACTTCATGGCATGACATAATTCAAATATATGATTTACTCCCTCCGTAAATTAATATAAGAGCGTTTAGATCACTACTTTAGTAATCTAAACACTCTTATATTAGTTTACAGAGGGAGTATATACTAAGGAAGTGAGCAGAGGGCAATCGCATATATGATGTGTCAACTAAGGAGATGGCATTCAATATTGTGTATATGATGTAAAACCTAAGCATTGCAATACAACATATGCATTATATGAGTAATATAACCCTGCCAAGTTTGAGCATACACCTCAGGGGGATAATAGGACTGGTCATCTGCCTCTGAATCCTCCTCTGAAGAGCTATCTGTAACCAGCAAGATATCTGCTTCAGCAGGTAGCATTGTCTGCTCTGAAGACCTTGTTTTCACTCCAGATTTCTCCATCACCAATTCAAATGGCTGATGCACAGGAAGAGCGGTTGAATATACAAACATTGTCGACAAAAGCAATGAGAAATACAAAAATTGACGGCATGATATAATTCACATATATGACGCTTTCCTAAATAGCATGGCATTGCATAATTCACATACATAATGCCTTGCAACAAGATAACATTGCATAATTCACATATATAATGTCTTGCAACAAGATGGCATTGCATAATTCACATATATGGTAATTAGACACTAAACAAGTGGCATTCACACAAAGCATGTCTAAACTAAGCAAATGACATAGCAATGCAAGATACCATACGCACGATATGAGCAACATAACCCTGCCAAGTTAGGGCATGCACCTCGGGGGGAAATATGATTGGTCATCTGTCTCTGAATCCTCCTCAGAGGAGCTATCGGTAACCAGCAAGACATGCGCTTCGTCAGATAGCATTGTCTGCTCTTAAGACCTTGTTTCCACTCCAGATTTTTCCATGACCGTGCCAAATGGCTAATGCACAGGAAGAGTAATTGAATGTACTAAAATTGTTGACAAATTTAACACGTAATAAAAAATGATGGCATGATATAATTCACATATAAGATGACTGGCTAACCAGGGTGGCATTGCAAAATTCACATATATGATGCCTGGCTAGACAAGATGGCATTGCATGATTCACATATACGATAAAGAAACTAAATAGATGGCATTGACACAAAGCTTGTCTAAACTAAGCAGATGCCATCTTTAATGAATACAGTAAGCAATGCAAGGCACCATATGCATGATATTACCAACATCAGCATGCCAAGTTAGAGCGAAGACCTCATGGGGTAAATAGGAATGGTCTTCTCCTTCTGAATCCCCCTCATAACAGTTATCTTCCTCTTGATTACGATCCGAAATGGGTGGAGGGGGGCTGCCTTTGCGCCCACCATGGAACGACGTCTACATGAAATTTTATTGCCACGCAAGGCTCGTCTCTTTTGCTCTACATGATCAGTTCCATTGTGTACAGTAACTGGCATGCATAGGAATAAAACATAGTGATATTATGTAAGGAGTGCATGCACAAATCCAGAGTGATGGTAGCAAACTGTGGATAGACCCAAAACCAATGATAGCAGGCAGATAATAGCTTTAGTTAAAAAATACAGATAATGGCTCCTTTAATGTTTGTTTGCACCCAACATGAAACTCATAGTAGACACCGGAGATTAACCAGATAGTAGACAGATAGTACTGATTACTGCCCCAATATGTACCCCACAACCATTTAAAAACTCAAGTTTCACCATTAGTTTGGACCTGACTCGGAGTCTAATAGGTGAACACGATGATAATGTAGCATGTCATCATATTAAGCGACGCATAACGTAAGCAGACACGGAAGAGTGCGACCTCTCTTGCGGACCCGTGTAGTCCTCAAGGTCATCTGCTCAGTTGATGATGGTAATGCAGTTGTCGTGGCTGCCGATGGTGGGGAAGAAGATCTGAGGCGGCAAAAGACAGTCTGGAGAGCGGATCCCTGCTGTGGTGAACCCTTCCGTCATTGGAGCAGTTGAGCTGGGGTGGAACATAGCGCCGCAGGAGCAGGACAAACCACACAAGGTTTTCTTTGACATATATCTATAATAGAAGTAATTGAGTAAGGGCTTGTTTGAATTTGAGGATTCTAACAATGCAGGGATAGGAAATAGACAGGAATAGGATAGGAATGCACGTGCAAAACAGAAAATTTAAAAACACATGATTTTTGCCAATCTGGGTGTTTGATTCACAACAATTGGAAGATTACAGGATGCAAAAAAGCATGGTGAGATTAAGTCAAACCACAAGAAAATGTACGGTTATAATGCTATTATGCTACTATCTCTTAGTCTTGTGCTTGATGAATAGGAATATGAAAAGGAGGAGAAGTGGAAATTAGAATTCCTACGGGTTTTCTTTCAAGGAGATACTAAAGGAACAAATCCTACAGTTTTCCTTTGCTCCATCCCTTTGCACCAAATTCATGAAAAGTAGTACCATAGGAAACTTTCCAATTCCGATCTTTTTCATTCACTTTTTCTTTCAAGCACTGGCGATTCTAGTAGGCAGGCTTGAGCAAGCAAAATCCTACACTAAAAAAATGTTTTTGTGCTACTTCTATTACTTTGGACCCAGGCCACTGCCATACTAGCTCAACTCCCAGGCCCATCGACAAATGCACAACTCAAACGCGCAGAGATAAATGATGATGGCGTTCAAGAGAGTCCATCACGGATAGCTAAGTTGCCTGGTACCTCACTGCTTGTCATATAGTAGGATAAAATAATCGTATTTCTCGTTACTACGAGTGCTCAGTGGATAATATATATAACATGTAGAGTAAAAAAGAGATGCAACAAGTGTACAACCTCTTTGGCGAAGCCATATCGATCTCAGCGTGATTGGGTTGGCCGGTGAGGATGCTCCGGCTGACTTGGCTGTCGGAGGAGGGGAAGAAGATCTTAGGCGTCTGGAGATGGAGCCCAAGGTACTGCTCCGCTATGATGGAGGGTTTCGTCGTTGGAGCAGCTCCGATGAGTTGTACGACGCTGAGGCTGAAGCAGGACAAGAGAGACAACGAACAACATTAACCTAAGTGGAATTCTAATAGCATCTCCAATACATGACGTAAAATACATAACCACAAAGTGCTAGATGTAAAATACATCAGCCGCTCATCTCTGAACTTAACTGTCGAAACTGAATTGAACTGCCGAAACTGAACTTAACTGTCGAAACTGAACTTAACTGTCGAAACTGAATTTTGCTGTCGAAACTGAATTTTGCTGTCCAAACTGAATGCACTAGCAAGGTGAGGCTACACGTCGGTCCACTGACTTTTTCATCTCTGGTCAGTTGATTTTGTAGCCATTGGATACGAAATAAAGGGCCCGCGGTTCATCTTCAACCTCCACCCCCCTGAGCCGGCCAAACAGCAGCCCCCCGTCGCCCGCGGCCGGCGGTGCGCCGCCCCGCCCGCCCCGAAAACACTCCCCACCGTCGGTCCTCCGCCGCCCCGGCCATCCCTCTAGCCCCC
>NC_041386.1:44060558-44081982 GCF_002162155.2 Triticum dicoccoides
ACCGCCCCGCCAACGCCCCGCCACCGCCGGTGACCACCGCCCCCATCCTGAACCCTAATATAGATAGTGGGGTACCTCTCCGGCGAGCCCCCCTCCCCACTGCGGCTGGTTCTTCCTTCACCCCGGCGGCAACAGAGTGAAGTGTAGCTAAATCAGAGCAGCATCGCAAGCAAGAGCAAGAGCGAGAGCAACAGCGCGAGCAAGAGCAATAGCAAGAGCAGACCAGGCAGGGGACCGAGAGCAAGAGCACAGTAGCAGCGCGAGCGAGAGGTAAAGCAGCAGCAGGTCCTACTCATGTGGACATCGCCGCCGAGGGAGCGACGCCGTGGAGGAAGTGGCATGCGACGCCATCGTGGCTGGAGCTGCGCCTTGTCGGCTCGGGACCGAGCACCGACAGCACCGTGAGATTGAATCAAGAAGAAAATGCGGCAATTAATGTACAACCCCTTTGGTGGCGCCGATTAGGCCGCAACTTCATCCGAGGAAACGGTGATGATGATGCTCTTCCGGTGGTGCAGGTGAAGACGGCGGTGTGGGAATGAAGGTTGCACGAAAGAAGAGGGGAATATTGGGGCAGCTCCTTGGAGGTGGAGGACGGGGTGGCTGAACCGACGGGACGATGAGATCGACGACGGATCCTCATCCGGTACGGTGGATGAGGGACGTCGAGGTGTTGCTGTGGACGACGTCGCCGGGGAAGAGGCTCCGACTAGGTGGCGGATGGAGCAGGGTGTGGGGTTTCGTCGCGGGTTTTTGCGGCCTCGGTGTACGAATGGGTGGGCGGATGGGATGGCAGTGGGGAACCATGGCTTAGAGACGTGCTTGTTCGAAATATGGGGTAAGTTACGAAAGTACCCCCACCGATTTGAGGCGGTTCTTTCGGTTCAGGGGTACCACGGGCATTTCACGTGTCGGGATTTCACAGGAGGTGGGAGTTTTCGCACGCATTGTAATTTCGGAATAGCAAGGCGCGGGTTGAGATGGAGGAAGTTGTCAGAGCACAACGAGACAAAGATATATCTTAAATATTTCGGGCTAACAAGGCACGGGTTGAAGAGGCGAGAGTTTCGCAGCACGATAGACAGAGACGCTAGCTTGAATTTTCGTCATAACAAGGCGCGGCTTGAAATTTCAGAAGAACAAGCTTAACGTGTACCAAAAAAAGACAATTTGCACCTCAACACGCACAACACACACACAAACACCATTTAGACTAGAGTAAGGTACACGTGCATTGCACGCATGAGATTTGGCAACCAAATTATGAATAAATACCACATTATAGCATGCAAGCTTTGAGTCATATATGCATGATGTAGATGTTCGTTTAATTCTTATAGTTCATTTCATTCAAAATCATCTAGTTTTTATAAGAAAGCTAATCTATTTTAAGATTCATGGAATTGTGCGTCGTAAGACATAAAGTAAAAACAAATAATGGCAAATCATGTAGAAAAACATTTGGGCAATTCTGATACGGAAGATTCTAGAATAAATAAGAAGTGCTTGTGTTTTGATGTTTGTGCATTATGCTTAAGTTCAACCATGGAGTCTTCTAGATTATACATGTGGTGAAATCTGGTGGAATCTAGATGATATCCAACGGCCAGTAGTGCTCAAATTTGCCATCTTTGGACCATCGGATTCGCCTCATCCAACGACCATCTTTCAAAGTTAAAGTTACCCGCACACAATATAAAAAATAATATAATATAATATATATAGGGGTATAGATATAGATATGTGATGCAAAAGCCGCCCATCATCTCCAATTAGAATAGTGTGTCCATGCACGGATGCGACGTGGCCAAATGATGTCTGCCATCGGTATCTCAAATTCAAACCAGTCTGACCTTGTTCAATGTGTATACATTACAACATGCTCGTTTCCAAACCACACCGCGCAGATCTCCGTTATATTCATGCATGCATGGGTTTCAAACATCAGGATCTCTTATTCAAATATTTGAATTCAACTTTACATTGATTGTGACCTCACCTATTCATCTATTCTTTTACACCCACACAGTAGTGTTCTCTTTATAATTGTACCACTAACTTTCTCTCGTGCATGCATGCACACACACTACCAGTCGGCATTATCCATCGCACGCATGCAATCTTTTTCTTCAGGTCAGTCTCCCATGAAGGCACACACCAACACACATCCCCCTCTCCATCATATCGGGCATTCTTTATCTCTCACGCGTGCATGCACAATGATCGATGTTCCTCTATGTATGGGTGTATATAGCTAGGTCTTTCATAGTTTTCCACACAAACCGATCAATCGATATATCCAGTGAGGTCTCACCCTCTTTCCCACGTCCACATCGATCAATCTATGCCTCTCTATATAGGATTAACATATATAGCTAATACACCCACATTAATTATGTATCCAACGTCCCCCTCTCATCATACATGCCTTCCGCTTCATCTCTCAGACGTGTGCACAATGGCGAAGACAGGGGGCAGTAAGGGCCCTGCCCCCCCTAACATCACTATATATCAAGGCTAATATGAATGTGATCATTAGACAATTGCTGCTAAAAATGGTTTAAGTTAAAATGGTTTAAGTTCATGAATTGACCCTCCTCGTAAAGGATTAGCAATGCTTGGCCCCCTAGCTCATTTATTTTTCATGGCTCCGCCACTGCACGCATCAGCACACGTGTTCGCCCCCTCTCTCTAAATATCGATCTCGCACTTGTGCATTCCTTCATAGTCTCCCTCCACTCGGCCCCTCGCACCATCTTCTAGCCCCCACCGGATTTTGCCACATGTACAATCTAGCAGACTCCATGGTTGAACTTAAGCATAATGCACAAACCTCAAAACAATAGTGGTTCTCTTTTGTTCTGGAATCTTCTGTATCATAACTGCCCAAACTTTTTTCTAGTTGAATTGCCATTATTTTTTTTAGTTTATTCTTTACAATGCACAATTCCATGAATCATAAAATAGATTAAGGTCTTCTTTGATTCAAAGGATTCTCAAAGGAATTTTGGAGGATTCTAATCATTAGGAATTTTTCCTATCTTGGTTGTTTGATTCGTAGGATTGTAAACCATAGGAATTTTTCCATATGAGTCATTTGCACTAGATTTCGTAGGAAACATCCCATCCACTCAAACCTCCTTGAAAGAATTCTGTGTTTTTCTATGCACAATCAAACACTCATACAATCATGTAGGATTCAAGACGACATTCCACTATAATCCCATGTTTTTCCTATTCCCGCATTCTTAGCTTTTTTATAAAAACTAATTGATTTTGAATGAGATGAACTATAAGAATTAAACGAAGGGCTACATCGGGCATATATGACTCAGAGCTTACATGCTATAGTGTGGTATTTATTCATAATTTGGTTGCAAAATCTGATGCGTGCAATGCACGTGTACCTTACTAGTACTTCGAGTATGTGCAAAACACGTAAATTAGAATACCAATGGCACGCTACACAGTGTCTCTCTTACAGTTCATGAAGCCACGTGGCACATGTGTAGGCGTTGTCGCGACCTCCTTATGTGGATTGATCACTGTGACATGCTCCTGGTTCCAGAAGAATGCACTCGTCCTCCCTGAGCCATACTGGCGGTACATGCATGAAGCTAAGATGTCCACGCACGCCATGCACGCACTCATTCCTCACACGCACACGCGAGTACACGGGCGGACGCAATTTTGTACCAAGATCCACCCCATGTGATAATTTGACGAGTGTAAAGTCGTTCACTTCATTGATGGTCAATTAATACAGCGCATGCAAATTGAGTGGACGTGAGGGCGGAAGAAAGACATTATTACTCCACTACGCGCATGCGAGTAGTTAAATCGTGGGTTGCTAGTAGTACTTCCATTGGTCTCCTTCATATTTTGTGCCAATTTTTGATAGTAACATAATATTTACGCATTTGAGCAGTGTAGTACTTGAAATTTATGTTCCGCTAAACTCATCGGGAGCCGTTTCGGGCCTCGAAACCAAAACCATCAATTAATCTTTACCTTGTTCCCATCACATTCGAAAGCCTACTCACACCTACTAGTAGTACGTACCAAACCTGAACGTGTTCCCACTATGTAGGTATTAGTACTAGTGCTAGTACTTAGGTTATAAAAAGGGGAACTACCTAACCGAAAATCACTCTACCTTTCCTCCTCATAAGTGCTTCTTCTTCGTCCGTCGTTGCCATGGCTGGTGAGCAGAGCTCTAGGTCGAGAACTACTCGTAACAAGGGAGGGGCAACCAAGGCTGCGAAAAAAAGAGAGGGCTCGCCGCCACATAGAGATCTCAAAAGATCTCTCACGGGCAGGCGATGGCTCCCAGGAGCGCCCTAGCCGCGGAGGCGAACATGCCGAGCCGGCGGAGCTGGAGGCGTTATCCCTCGATGGCATGCCCGATCAGCTCAATAAGCAGAAGGAGTTCATCCAAGGCTTGATGGAGTTGCTGAAGGAGAGCCTCGACGACATGCCCGCTGAGCTCAATCAGCAGGGGGAGTTGACCGCCGGCTTGGTGATGCTGCTGAAGAAGAGCATTGCCTTGGAGAAGAAGGCGACCGGCGAAATCCCGCGACTTCGGGAGGACAATGCGAAGCTCTACCACGAGATCGACCTGTTGAAGGAGAAGAATGCCGGCTGGAAGAAATTGCATGAGAATAGTAGTTCCTTGATGAAGATGTTGCAGGCCCTCGCCATGGAACAGAAGGAAGAGTTGGCGAAGCTCCGCATCGAGCACCCGGCTGCTGTGAAGGTACGTAATATGGCCGTGGAACAGATGATGAAGGCTCGCTTCGAGAAATTCCGCGTCATGGACACAATGATGAAGATGGCGGAGGAGACGCGCAAGGAGATGGAGGTCGTGGAGGCGATGAAGAAGCAGTTACGACTCCGCGGTGAATTAGAACATTTGGGGTGATAATCTTCCTTCTTCTTTTGCTCCTGTGTTTCATCTTTTGCTTCGGGTGTTTCACCGCACGTGGCACGTTCTCTGCGAGGCATGAATAGAACAATGTTTTTTTGAGGGAATGAATAGAACAATGTTTTTTTGAGGGAATGAATAGAACAATGCTAACAATGAGATGACTAGCAAATTAGATCTTTTTTCGCCATATGGCACTGGGCTGCCATGTTTCGTGCTCCTCCGTCGCAGTACTACTCCAGTGGAAAACTTGAGTATACCGCACGGTTCTTTGCTCCTCCTCGATCAGGTTGTCGGTGCATTTATACGAGTAGTCAAATCACAAGGCCCCGCCTTCCAGCAGTAATGAGCCGTCAAATCACAAAGGCCCTCGCCTCTCGTGAAACCGACCAAGCTAGACTGCCCCGCCCTCTAGCCTTTTAAAAAATATATACTTTTTTACAGCAGTAGTATCGATGGATTGCGCCATGGAGCAAAACTTGAAATTAAAAAAAGGTGGTACATATAGAGAGCGCTCATCGCCAAATTATGCATATAGTACTATTAAAAAGGCTAGTCACAATAATGGTGTCCAGCACAACCCACCCCTCAAATAAAACTAAGAGGGTGCCTGGATACGTTTTAGTCCCATGACTAAAAGTAGTGGGACTAAAACATGCTAGCCTCACCCATGCTTGGATCCAAATACTAAAAAGGCTAAAATCAAGTTAATGAGCATTTATTATCCTCCAAACCCTCCAATCTAGAACTCACCTATGTTAAAGAAGAGGAGTTAAATGAGTAGAGAGAGGACTAATCCACATTTTAGTAGGGGTACCCCTGACTAAATTTTTTTAGTCTCAAGACTAGTTTTAGCCCCTCTTTAGTCAGGGGTTCGTGGAACTTTAGCCTCTTAAAGAGACTATTTTTAGTCAGACTAAAATAAGTCCCTTGGATCCAAGCACCCTCTAAGCATCCTGGAATTCTTTGACAAAACTAAGCACCCTGAAATTCATTAACAACTAAACTGCTGGCTATATGATGTTGGCCATATATATTTGTAACACCCTTGATGCGGCTATATCTCCCACGTGTCGAAGAACGACTTAGAGGCATAACCGCATTGAAAGCAATGTCGCAAGTGAGGTAATCTTCACACAACCCATGTAATACATAAGGGAAAAAGATACATAGTTGGCTTACAATCGCCACTTCACACAATTACATGAATAAAGCATTACACCATCGAGATACAAACAAGATCCAACTACGGAACCAAAATAAAAGAAGACTACCCCAAATGCTAAAGAGATCCCCGATCGTCCCAACTGGGCTCCACTACTGATCAACTGAAACGAAACAACGCAAAGAACGAGATCTTCATGGAGCTCCTCCTTGAGCTCGGTTGAGTCACCTGCACGATATCATCAGCACCTGCAAACTGGTTTTGGAAGTATCTGTGAGTCACGGGGACTCAGCAATCTCACACCGTCGCGATCAAGACTATTTAAGCTTATAGGTAAGGTAAAAGGTATGAGGTGGAGCTGCAGCAAGCGACTAGCATATATGGTGGCTAAACATACGCAAATGAGAGCGAGAAGAGAAGGCAAGGCACGGTCGATAAAACTATGATCAAGAAGTGATCCTAGAACAACCTACGTCAAGCATAACTCCAACACCGTGTTCACTTCCCGGACTCCGCCGAGAAGAGACCATCACGGTTACACACGTGGTAGATGTATTTTACTTAAGATCAACTTCAGCTTTTCTACAACCAGACATTAACAAATTCCCATCTGCCCATAACCGCGGGCACGGCTTTAGAAAGTTCAAATCCCTGCAGGGGTGTCCCAACTTAGCCCATCACAAGCTCTCACGGTCAATGAAGGATATTCCTTCTCCCAAGACAATCCGATCAGGCTCGGCATCCCGGTTACAAGACATCCTCGACAATGGTAAAACAAGTCCAGCAAGACCGCCCGATGCGTTGACATCCTGATGGGAGCTGCACATATCTCATTCTCAGGGCAACACCGGATGAACACTACGTACAACTAAAACCAGCCCTCAAGTTTCCTCGAGGTGGCGCCGCAAGTGGCTCTATTTCGGACCAATACTTAGACTAGCACTGGCCCCGAGGGGGGGGGTTAAAATAAAGATGACCCTTGGGCTGGCCTAACCCAAGGGAAAAAGAGGCTAGGTGGCAAATGGTAAAACCAAGGTTGGGCCTTGCTGGAGGAGTTTTATTCAAAGCGAACTATCAAGGGGTTCCCATTATAACCCAACCGTGTAAGGAACGCAAAATCCGGGAACATAACACCGATATGACGGAAACTAGGGCGGCAAGAGTGGAACAAAACACCAGGCATAAGGCCGAGCCTTCCACCCTTTACCAAGTATATAGATTCATTAATTAAATAAGAGATATTGTGATATCCCAACAAAATATCCATGTTTCAAACATGGAACAAGCTCCAATCTTCACCTGCAACTAACAACGCTATAAGAGGGGCTGAGCAAAGTGGTAACATAGCCAAACAACGGTTTGCTAGGACAAGGTGGGTTAGAGGCTTGGCTTAACAATATGGGAGGCATGATAAGCAAGTGGTAGGTATCGCGGCATAGGCATAGCAAAAGAGCGAGCAACTAGCAAGCAAAGATAGAAGTGATTTCGAGGGTATGGTCATCTTGCCTGAAATCCCGCAAGGAAGAAGAACGAGTCCATGAAGAAGATAAACGGATGTAGTCAAACGGGTCCTCACAAACGCGACGTTATCGGAACCAACCCAAAGAAGCATCACCGGAGAGAAGCACACAACATAGTAAACAACCAACACATGAACATGGCATGATACGCGGGATGCGGTATGTGATGCATATGCATGATTTGGAAATGAATGATTGAAACTGGCCTCAACTTGTAAATCCAAGAGTACCACTAGAAAGGGGAGGTGATTTCAGTTGAAATCGATATAAAGATCACCGGAATCGGATGCACGGTTTGGAAATGGCAAGCAAAACAAATATGGCACCGGTCTGCGATAATCAGCAAGTAGCCATCTATATGCATCAAGTTAAATATGCTACTGCACTCAAACATGACAACAAAATACATGGCTGGGATCCTCTCATGATGCTTGACAAAAGATGAACACTGAGCTATGGCTAATTCACTCTTTAGCAAGCTCAAACAAGCATGGCAAAAGTGCAAAAGATAACATGTTTCAGACTTAGTGAAATAACAACAAATTAAGAATTTATCATCAGGGAGCAATCTTTAGAGAACGATAACTATATGCTTCAGTAACATATCATGGTAAAGCAAGGCATGGCATGTAGCTACTAAAAGCATGTAACAAAAGTCCCTTAGTGACCATAAGCCAAAAGGATCAGAAAATACAATTGCAAGCACGTGAACTTAGCAATTAACGAAAACAGATTCAGACTTAGTGAAAAACTGGAGCATGGCAAAATAGTTAACAAGTAGGCATGTGTACGAGCTCGATGCACTCACTACAAAGCATGGCATGACAAAATAAGCATACACCCAACAAGAAGACATGGCATAGAAGCTATACATGGCAATAACAACAACATAGCATGCACGGATCAACTACAACATGCTCGGCAAAATCGCTAAACATGTTAACAATCTACCAGGAACATTTTATAGCAAAAGTAGAGCTTGATTGACTCAAGCTAGGGTGCTCGATAATTGCAAACAAAGACATGGATGGATAGAGCACCACAATATTAACAAAACATCCTTACTGATCATCCTCAAAAGAGGCACGGATCACTAGGAAACAACATGAACATATGGCATAAAAACAATAACAGGACAAGGACTTGGTGAAATTCTAAGTCCCTGAAATCAGCATCATTGAGTAAGCTACTTTGCATGCTTGTGCTAGTCACCACAAAGATCACAAAAATGCATGGCATACACCCCTATAAAGATGGCATGGCATTCTACAAAACACATGTAGAGCTCAGGATCATAGCATGCACACATTAATCAAAAATGATAAAAGGCCATTTGCTGAAACAGATCTGGCATAATCATCACATAGCCCTCTTCCAACAGCATTTCGGGCATCAAGATGAGCTCAAATGAAAATGATGCAATGAGATGAAATGATGTACTCGTCGGGACGAACATTTTGATATGCTACACGCACGAATCGGAGCAATGAGTGCAGAGTTATGGCATACAGAAAAATGCTAAAAAGTTAGGGTTAGGAGGGAAAAGTCAACCGGGGGATGGATCCAGATCCAGATCAGATCACTATAGACGCACGCGAACCAAGGTTGAACTCGAGCTCGCCGGAAATGGAGGGGGTCGCTGGAGCTTGCTGCGGAGCTCACCAGAGATGTCGGGGTGGCAGGGAGGCGAGGCACCGGCCGGATGCACGGCGTATGGCGTGGACGGCGGCGGTGGTCGGCGAGGCGGCGTCGCGCGGCGGGCGTTGGCGCGGGAGGCGGCGGAGGCGCACCGGTGGCGACGAAGTTCGACGGGTGACGGGGCGACGCCGGTGACAAGGCTCGGAGGCGGCGAGGAGTCGCAAGCGGCGGCGAGGCGCCTCGAGCGCGGGAGGCAGGCGCGCGGTCGCGCTCGGACCAGGCGGGCCGGCCTTGGGCCCGCAGGGCCGCGGCGGCGCAGGCGAGGAGAGAGAAGGCGGCGGAGACAGGTGGCGAAGCGGGATTGGTTAGCGGCGGCAGCGGGGTGACGTGGCGGCACCGGATAGGGCGGAGCGAGGTGGCGGTGGCGGCTGGACATTGTCCGGGAGGCGAGGTTTTTGTCCGGCGGCGCGGAGGGAGTTGGATCTAGGGTTTGGGGTTGAAGAGACCCGAAATTTCAGAGAGGATCACATATTTATAGGGAGAGGGAGCTAGGAAGCTCCAAATGAGGTGCGGTTTTTGACCACGCTATCGTGACCGAATGCTCTAGATGATGGAGGAGGTTTAGTTGGGTTTTGGGCCACTTTGGAAGGGTGTTGGGCTGCAACACACATGAGGCCTTTTCGGTCCCTCGGTCAACCGTTGGAGTATCAAACGAAGTCCAAATGGCACGAAACTTGACAGGCGGTCTACCGGTAGTAAACCAAGGCCGCATGACAAGTCTCGGTCCAATCCGAAAACGTTTAACACCCGCACATGAAAAGAGGTAGAAAGGAACATCGGAGGACATAGGAGCGCCGGATTGCAAAACGGACAATGGGGAAAATGCTCAGATGCATGAGACAAACATGTATGCAAATGAAATGCACATGATGACATGGTATGCAATGCATTACACGCAAGCAATGACGAGGCAACAACAGCGAATAACTGGAGGACACCTAGCACATCGGTCTCGGGGTGTTACAACACTCCACCACTACGAGAGGATCTCGTCCCGAGATCTAGAATGGCGCCAGAGGGAAAACGGAAGAGAAAGAGAAGAGGTAAAACTAATTTGCTTCTTCGACAAACGAGTGAAACCAAAGAACCTTGAGATGATGAACATATTGAAGAAAGAATGCAACGGAGAAGAACAAAGTTGAAAGCACTCTGGTAGGGAAGGGGATCAAGGAAGACCAAATTCGGGCAGCACTCTAGTTGAAAAATGATAAGAAACTTTATAAGATGAGAGAACTTGAGCAGAGGGCACAACACTCCGGTTAAATGGGATAAGCAAGGAAAAGAACATGATCTTTGACAAAACGAGATGATGGGTTGAAAAGAGCAACATTACAATGCCTCCGGAACAAAAGAATAGAAGATAGATAATTGAAATAGGAGAAGGAGAAGAAAATGCCAACTCCTGCCACAAAAGAGTTTGAAAAGGCATCCTTAGGAGAAGGGTTGAACGGAGTTGTTGGAAAAAAACCAACAACGAAAAAGAGTAAGCTTGTAGTGGGCTTATGGAGAACATCTCAAAACTGAGTTGAAATTCTGCCACTAACGGAAACGATAAATTGGATTGATATGAACAAAGAGACAAGAAGATTATTCACCGGAAGGATAAAAGAAGAATTTGGGTCCTTTATGAACACCATTAATAGCAACAATCCTTAGGGAAGGCTTTAGGTGAAATATAGCCCAAGATAACTCCAATGAAGAGATTGATGGATTTAAAATATTTCATTCTTGATAACTTGTGAATCACGAAGCACGAAGGAAAATTATCAACAATGACATAAGACCACCTCAAAAGATATGCCTGAAAGAATTGCGCTCCGAATTGCAAGATGAATAATACTTGAGCTCCTCTGAAATAAATCTTGATGAACACTTCGAAAAAGGAATTAAATCATTGGTGAACCATCATGTAAAACCTCCATGAAGAACTCCGGTAACAAAAGGATAACAAAAAGAAAGAGAAGTTGAAAACACAAGGTGAAGACTTGCAATGATTAGATTGATCTTCATGACGAGAAAATTCAGAGAGCTTGGAACTCTGGGAAAAAGAGAAGATGAACAATTGACAACGCGAATTAGTCATTGTGAACGAACTCCGAAGGAACGAATCCATCATTTGGATGAAGCAAGAATAAGAATTATGTTATGCGTATCCTTCACCAATTTAAGTTGATGACAAGCAACGGATTTGTCATACTACTTATTCTCGTAGAAAGGATTAAGATAGATATAGCGTCTACTTGGAAAGGTCTTCAACGAACCACCGGTAGGATTGGAACAACGAATGAATTGATATGATGAAGTAGGAAGAGAACTCTTGAACAAACCACCGTAAGAATTGAAAAACGAACGAAATAAAGGAATGAATCACAAGTAAGAATTAGCAAATGAACAAAGATGTTTGAGATAATTTAGATCCATGAGAAAGAAGAGATTACAAGCTGATTAGAGATCACTTGAACGATGCCCCGGTAAGGTTGGGGAATGATAACTGACAGCTGAGAATGAATAAACCTGAATTGATGGACTCGGGATAACAGACTGAGAAGACTCTTGAATTGATTCGGATGGGTGCAAAAATTCTCACGATCAAAACAATTATGAGAGGATGGCATCAAACTAGAACCATGAATCTTGAAGAGAATGGAGCAAGATTAAAGAGAAACTCTTCTCCGGTCTTCAAAATCCGAGAATGACGACGAGAAACACCACCATGAATTATTTAGACACTCCGAAAGAATCAAAAATGAAGAGGTTGAGCCAATGATGAAAGATTTTGACAGATCTTGGAGAAGACATTTGACTGATGATAATTCATTCTTATGTCAAACTTTAAAAGACTTGAGAATAGCTCCGATAAAATTAGAAGAGCCAGGTAAGATCCTGGAAAAAGACCTGTGGGCTAGGGCCCACTGAAAAGAAACACCGTAGAACGACTGCTTGAAAAGGAGATAGCACCGGTTGAATTAAATGGCTTGAATGAGATAACAACATCGAAATAAGTTGAACAGATCTTGAATGACAAGACGAGCCTTCTGAGATATCTTCAACACTTTGGAAACAAATGAATAGTGAGAGGTGAATGATTAAGAGGTGCACCGGCATAAGAAAACATTTGAAACGAGGAAAGGAATACGACCAACACTGAAAGCTTGAGTTGGATCCACCGGAGAAGAAAATGAGTGAAGAGATGACGAACTTGAAGCTCCATTAGAATCTTCCTGAGAATCCCCAGATAAAAACATTGAATGAAAAGAATGAAGGAACTTCACATCCATAGCTGGATACTTGATAAAGAAATCCGAGTCCTTGAAGAAACAAGGGTGGGTGGGTGGGAAAACAAAGACAACTTGGGACGAATGAAACAAACAACGTCGAGAAGACTTAGAAGTGATCTTGCGGATGGGGAGAAATATGGGATCATCTCGAAGGGAAGCGCACCGGTTGGAAAAGGAATGACAAGACAATCTCGATTATCATGAAGGATTGGTATTCACATCGGAGTATGAGAACACCGCTTAGGAAAGGTATGGAATCAACTCTTGACTTCAAAGCAACTCGAATACCACAACTCAAAACAAAAACAAAGGATTGGCTTGCAGAATAAGCCGGAACAAACATATGATAGAGATGTCGTCCGAAGTTTTCGTGGTGGGGCCTACACGGGCTCGATCGTACAACACCATCATGTACAAGGCAGTGCACATGACATACGAAGCGTCCCCGAGTCGGCATAGCCAAGGACTCTTTAAGACACAACGAGACCACTGTAAAACCAACCGTGGATAGGCGGACCACTAGACGTTGAACCCCAATTTCATATCATATATCCGTCGGAAAGATATCCTAAGAGCTACTTGAATTCCCACTTATAAACTCCTGAAATTTTCTGGTTATGCAATCAGGTGTTGGGGATACAGGGGAAGCATAATATCTCACCCAAAACTAGCAAATCCTACATCCAGCTGTATCCATCCTTCAACACATAACCAAGAAACCTTCGAAAAGCATCCGTTATATGAGTTAAGGCAATACTCCCGAACTCCCGCCCCAGTACTGGGTGGCGTCGAGGTTATCTCACCAACAACTACATAAAAGAGATTTTCGATGTTGGCGAAACTCAGGTATTGCAGAACTGCAACGATAAAATTGTGACGACAACACCTCGGAGCTCAACTCCCCGGGACACTGCCACAACCCCTAAATGTCAGGAGGCCCCAAGAAAAATGTTCTCGTCACAAAACCATCGGAATGATTCCATGATACCCGCGTGATCCTAAAAAAAATTTAAGTGAAATTTGAGAAGAGAAGAGTCAAAACTCTACGTCAGGATGCCTAACCAGAGCGACGAAGGGACTGAGGAGTAAAAAGAATCCTACTCTCCGGTATATATAATCCTAAATGACTCAAAACATTTTTCTAGACTCAACAACGCCAGTGATTCAATCAAGTAGGGGGCTCCTAAGGTCGAGGAAGGCTCTGATTACCAACTTGTAACGCCCTCGATGCGGCTATATCTCCCACATGTCGAAGCACGACTTAGAGGCATAACCGCATCGAAAGCAATGTCGCAAGTGAGGTAATCTTCACACAACCCATGTAATACATAAGGGAAAAAGATACATAGTTGGCTTACAATCGCCACTTCACAAAATTACATGAATAAAGCATTACACCATCCAGATACAAACAAGATCCGACTACGGAACCAAAATAAAAGAAGACTACCCCAAATGCTACAGAGATCCCCGATCGTCCCAACTGGGCTCCACTACTGATCAACTGAAATGAAACAATGCAAAGAACGAGATCTTCATCGAGCTCCTCCTTGAACTCGGTTGAGTCACCTGCACGATATCATCGACACCTGCAAACTGGTTTGGGAAGTATCTGTGAGTCACGGGGACTCAGCAATCTCACACCCTCGCGATCAAGACTATTTAAGCTTATAGGTAAGGTAAAAGGTATGCGGTGGAGCTGCAGCAAGCGACTAGCATATATGGTGGCTAAACATACGCAAATGAGAGCGAGAAGAGAAGGCAAGGCACGTTCGATAAAACTATGATCAAGAAGTGATCCTAGAACAACCTACGTCAAGCATAACTCCAACACCGTGTTCACTTCCCGGACTCCGCCGAGAAGAGACCATCATGGTTACATACGCGGTAGATGTATTTTAATTAAGATCAACTTCAGGTTTTCAACAACCGGACATTAACAAATTCCCATCTGCCCATAACCGCGGGCACGGCTTTCGAAAGTTCAAATCCCTATAGGGGTGTCCCAACTTAGCCCATCACAACCTCTCACGGTCAACGAAGGATATTCCTTCTCCCAAGACAATCCGATCAGGCTTGGCATCCCGGTTACAAGACATCCTCGACAATGGTAAAACAAGTCCAGCAAGACCGCCCGATGCGCCGACATCCTGATGGGAGCTGCACATATCTTGTTCTCAGGGAAACACCGGATGAACACTACGTACAGCTAAAACCAGCCCTCAAGTTTCCTCGAGGTGGCGCCGCAAGTGGCCCCGTTTCGGACCAACACTTAGACTAGCATTGGCCTGGGGGGGTTAAAATAAAGATGACCCTTGGGCTGGCCTAACCCAAGGGAAAAATAGGCTAGGTGGTGAATGGTAAAACCAAGGTTGGGCCTTGCTGGAGGAGTTTTATTCAAAGCGAACTGTCAAGGGGTTCCCATTATAACCCAACCGTGTAAGGAATGCAAAATCCGGGAACATAACACCGATATGACAGAAACTAGGGCAGCAAGAGTGGAACAAAACACCAGGCATAAGGCCGAGCCTTCCACCCTTTACCAAGTATATAGATGCATTAATTAAATAAGAGATATTGTGATATCCCAACAAAATATCCATGTTCCAAACATGGAACAAGCTCCAATCTTCACCTGCAACTAACAACGCTATAAGAGGGGCTAAGAAAAGCGGTAACATAGCCAAACAACAGTTTCCTAGGACAAGGTGGGTTAGAGGCTTGGCTTAACAATATGGGAGGCATGATAAGCAAGTGGTAGGTATCGTGGCATAGGAATAGCAAAAGAGCGAGCAACTAGCAAGCAAAGATAGAAGTGATTTCGAGGGTATGGTCATCTTGCCTGAAATCCTGCAAGGAAGAAGAACGAGACCATGAAGAAGACAAACAGACGTAGTCGAACGGGTCCTCACAAACCCGATGTTATCGGAACCAACCCGAAGAAGCAACACTGGAAAGAAGCACACAACATAGTAAACAACCAACACATGAACATGGCATGATATGCGGGATGCGGTATGTGATGCATATGCATGATTTGGAAAGGAATGATTGAACCTGGCCTCAACTTGGAAATCCAAGAGTGCCACTAGAAACGGGAGGTGATTTCGGTTGAAATCGATATACAGATCACCGGAATCGGATGCACGGTTTGGAAATGGCAAGCAAAACAAATATGGCACCGGTCTGCGATAATCAGCAAGTAGCCATCTATATGCATCAAGTTAAATATACTACAACACTCAAACATGACAACAAAATACATGGCAGGGATGCTCTCATGATGCTTGACAAAAGATGAACACTGAGCTACGGCTAATTCACTAATTAGCAAGCTCAAACAAGCATGGCAAAAGTGCAAAAGATAACAGGTTTCAGACTTAGTGAAATAACAACAAATCAGGAATTTATCATCAGGAAGCAATCTTTAGAGCACGATAACTATATGCTTCAGGAACATATCATGGCAAAGCAAGGCATGGCATGAAGATACTCAAAGCATGCAACAAAAGTCCCTTAGTGACCATAATCCAAAAGGGATCAGAAAATACAATTGCAAGCATGTGAACTTAGAAATTAACGAAAACAGATTCAGACTTTGTGAAAAACTGGAGCATGGCAAAACAGTTAACAAGTAGGCATGTTTACGAGCTCGATGCACTCACTACAAAGCATGGCATGACAAACTAAGCGTACACCCAACAAGAAGACATGGCATAGAAGCTAGACATGGCAAGAACAACAACATAGCATGCATGGATCAACTACAACAAGCTCGGCAAAATCGCTAAACAAGTTAACAATCTACTAGGAACATTTTATAACAAAAGTAGAGCTCGATTGACTCAAGCTAGGGTGCTCCATAATTGCAAAGAAAGACATGGATGGATAGAGCACCACAATATTAACAAAACATCCTTACTGATCATCCTCAAAAGAGGCACAGATCACTAGGAAATAACATGAACATATGGCATAAAAACAATAACAGGACAAGGACTTGGTGAAATTCTATGTCTCTGAAATCAGCATCATTGAGTAAGCTACTTTGCATGCTTGTGCTAGTCACCACAAAGATCACAAAAATACATGGCATACACCCCTATAAAGATGGCATGGCATTCTACAAAACACATGTACAGCTCAGGATCATAGCATGCACACAATAATCATGGCAAAAATGACAAAAGGCCATTTACTGAAACAGATCTGGCATAATCATCACATAGCCCTCTTCCAACAGCATTTCAGGCATCAAGATGAGCACAAATGAAAATGATGCAATGAGATGAAATGATGTACTCGTCGGGACGAACATTTTGATATGCTACACGCACGAATCGAAGCAATGAGTGCAGAGTTATGGCATGCAGAAAAATGCTAAAAAGTTAGGGTTAGGAGGGAAAAGTCAACCGGGGGATGGATCCAGATCCAGATCAGATCACTATAGACGCACGCGAACCAAGGTTGAACTCGAGCTCGCCGGAAATGGAGGGGGTCGCTGGAGCTTGCTGCGGAGCTCGCTAGAGATGTCAGGGTGGCAGGGAGGCGAGGCGTCGGCCGGATGCATGGCGTATGGCGCGGACGGCGGCGGTGGTCGGCGAGGCGGCGTCGCGCGGCGGGCGTCGGCGCGGGAGGTGGCGGAGGCGCACCGGTGGCGGCGAAGTTCGACGGGTGACGGGGCGGCGCCGGTGACAAGGCTCGGAGGCGGCGAGGAGGCGCAAGCGGCGGCGAGGCGCCTCGAGCGCGGGAGGCAGGCGCGCGGTCGCGCTCGGGCCGGGCGGGCTGGCCTTGGGCCCGTAGGGCCGCGGCGGCGCAGGCGAGGAGGGAGAAGGCGGAGGAGACAGGTGGCGAAGCGGGATTGGTTAGCGGCAGCGGCGGGGTGACGTGGCGGCACCAGATAGGGCGAAGCGAGGTGGCGGCGGCGGCTGGACATTGTCCGGGCGGCGAGGTTTTTGTCTGGTGGCGCGGAGGGAGTTGGATCTAGGGTTTGGGGTTGAAGAGACCCGAAATTTCGGAGAGGATCACATATTTATAGGTAGAGGGAGCTAGGAAGCTCCAAATTAGGTGCGGTTTTCGACCACGCCATCGTGATCGAATGCTCTATATGATGGAGGAGGTTTAGGTGGGTTTTGGGCCACTTTGGAAGGGTGTTGGGCTACAACACACACGAGGCCTTTTCGGTCCCTCGGTTAACCGTTGGAGTATCAAACAAAGTCCAAATGGCACGAAACTTGACAGGCGGTCTACCGGTAGTAAACCAAGGCCGCATGACAAGTCCCGGTCCAATCCGAAAATGTTTAACACCCTCACACGAAAAGAGGTAGAAAGGAACACCGGAGGACATAGGAGCGCCGGATTGCAAAACGGACAACGGGGAAAATGCTCGGATGCATGAGACAAACATGTATGCAAATGAAATGCACATGATGACATGATATGCAATGCATGACACGCAAGCAATGACGAGGCAACAGCAGCGAATAACTGGAGGACACCTGGCACATCGGTCTCGAGGTGTTACAATATTGTACTAATGTGAAGAAACGAGTGGTAGTACTATACCAACTAAAAGATGAAATGTAAGAAATACTAGTATGTACGTACTGAAGAGTTAAAGTAACGAGAAGAAACATAACATAGTTCTGCTGGGGGCTCAGCACAACACACCCCTCAAATTAAATTAAGCACACATGAAATTAAACTTTGCAACTATTCTGGTAGACACTGCATTAAAACCACCGTGAGCAACGACACTGCCACCTTACTCGAAGTCCTCGTCCACATACTTGACTTCGTCCTTGTCCCTCTTCCTCTTGGCCGATACTTCTTTGCTTGAACCGCACACTTGGCTGTTGCTCTTCATCCAACCCTTGTAGATATTGAAGCAAAGGTAGCCATCCATTGCAGCGTAGTGGATGTGGTCTATATCTAGTACATTTCGCTGCCATGCATGACGATGAAACGTGTAATGAGGTTTCTCCAGTTTACCGTACGAAGGATGAACCATGGCTCCTGCCAGGGTCAGCATTGAAGGCTGACGAGAGGACACTAGCCGATTCTTCTGGATCACGGCGGGCTTCTTCCTCTCTTCGTCCTTTAGATCCTTCTCTTGTCCCAGGACTGTGGTGTACTCAACATCTAGCCCAGCGACCCACTCATCATCTGAGTTTTCGAACATGCGGCTAAAGCGAGAAAGGCATCCTTTTACCGTTGCGGAAGAACGGGTGTAGATGACGTCAAACTCATCGCCGGTGATGGTTCTAACCTTGTACTCGCCGCCGATCATGGAGATTTGGGATGCCATGGATTTGGGAGGAGGGTTAGGATTAGTGGAACTGCCGTAATGTGAATGGACGGGACGACTATGAGCGAACCGCCATAGTATTGAAGGACGTGCGGGGATGAGTAGGAGCGAACTGCCAGCGCGCGAACGGTAGTGTAGTGGCTTTCCATTCTCCCATGATACGGGCTTCTGAGAGCCCTTGGATCTGAGATCGAATGGTTGCATGGCATGATTCTAGACCTATGGGTGAATATCCTATCCTGGAGGGTTATTCCGCAAATTTTCAGCAACTTAGCATGCGACCGTTTGATCTCAAATCCAAGGGCTGCTAGCAGCCCGTATCATGGTCGCGCCTACCACGACCATCGCATCGCTCACGCGGTCGCGCCCTTGGAGATTTAACACGGTGCATTAGGCTATCTGATGTTGGCATGTCATACATAGTCATCACTTAGTCACTCATACTACAACAAGGTTGGCTATAAGTGTATTTTTTTACTCCTCTCTATCTCTTTCTTCGTACTCAAGGAAGAAATGGTGCTAAGCGCGTGTATTTATTGCATTTGCCAAGGAGTGACCTCTTCCAATGAAATGGTGTTGCTAAGTTTGCTTCATTTAATTAGCTATAGACTCAAAATTGTCTTTTCACCTAGGTACACGCGCTTAGCACTGTTTCTTCCTTGGGTCACCAAACTAGTCTCTCTCTTCTTGATTAACTTGCCACATCACACTTTATGCCTATGTGGCAAGCTTAAGCACCTATAGGAGCAAGTAAAAGTAAGTACAATAGTGCGCTTTACATGGCATTTTTGCATATGTGGAGGAAAGAGAGGCATGGAAAAAGTGGATAAGTGGGCTCTCATGCAAGAGCCAGCCTCTACTACATGGTGGAGCATTGGGAGGGGCACCTGTATGGAGGTGGTCAGGAATCTGGGAGACTCACACCGGTCGTAGCGCCACAGTTAAAATAATAATGGCAAGTCAAATCACAGGGCCCCACCTGTCCAGCAGTAACTCGCTGTCAAATCACACAGCCCTACGTTTGCAGCAGCCTACTCCCTCGTCTTCTCGCGTCTCTGTCGAACCGACTAGGCGGAACTGCCCCGCCGCCTACCGCGCAGGAAAAGCCCCGCCCTCGACTTTTGAATAGTATACAGTATACTAATTTTGTATCCATGGATTGCATCCGCACCATGGAGCAAAGCGTCTAGAAAACAGAGGAGAGACGGTGGTCTTGCAATAGAGAAGAGGGAGAGGCAAGACTGTGGTTTTGGAATGGAGATGATGGAGAGGAGAGGAGGTGGTTTTGCAATGGAGAAGAGGGAGAGGAGCGTGCGGCAGCGATTTAGGATTGGACGAGAGGGCCGGCGCGCTCTGACTGGATCAAAATCAAAATCAATATACCCTTCAATTAAGAAAGCGACCCCACATTAACTAGTCTCCCTTTTATTCTGGGTCATAATTGACCATGATTTTCGCACATAAAATATATGTTATACATTGTATACAAGGCCACTATCAAAATTACAATTTGCAAGTATACAAGGCCACTAACATTAATCGAGGCAAAATTGATGGCGTTTGCCTCGTACTAGCACCCGAGGACATTAATATCCCTTGTGTGCATGCGGGAGTGAGAAGGTTAGCTTGCATTCCCAACAGTAATCAACCAATGAGGAGTAAGAGGGTTGGCTTGTTGTGCTTGGGAGAGAAAAACCACATTAATTAACACGACAATCAAGGTGACAAGCTAGCTTGCAACATTGACTTAAACATAGCATTGATTTTTACCTTGGTACCTGTAATATGAGTTTGTGTCCTTGTATACAAAAATGGAGGGAGTATAATTCGAAAGTACATTCAGATACGAACCAAACGATACATTTTTTGGTGACATGCATTCACATTTTGCTTGTCAAATACAGTACGTGGTCAAACTTTGACCCAAAATACACGAAACAACAAAAAAATACTTCCAAGACCAGCGCCGCTCTTCCGCTCTTCTCCTCTTAAACCACCGCCGCTCCTCTCCTGTTTCAATCTAAATGCAGCGCCGCTCCTCTCCTCTTCCATTTCAAAACCACCGCCCCTCCTCTCCTGTTCCATGTCACATCCCTGGTCCTGTTATGCAATAGGCTAGACCACATGTGAGCATCATGTTTTAATTCAAATGAAATTTGAATTGAGGAATTTTCAAAGCCTCAGAAACCTTCTAAAAATGATCAACATTAAAATCTCCTCAAAGAAGTCCAAGGAAATGTTCCTCTTAGTCTCTGAAAATATTGCAAAGAGGTAAAACTCAAAACAATATTTTTGGTATCTCAGAGTTAATTATTTTGGGCCTTTGAATTAAATAAATAGCTATTTGCATTGGATATATATTTGATATATAAATAATATATGTCCAATAATTACTGGAACATTTTATGTGGTTTGGTATATTTTAGTTCTAGCCACATAACTATTTTCAGGATTTTATAAAATGGTTTAGTATATTACTAAACTAAAACAACACAGAACAAAATAGATAAACAAAAACAAAAATAGAAAGAG
>NC_041386.1:44187696-44282917 GCF_002162155.2 Triticum dicoccoides
GCTACAGCCCGGACCCACTTGCTGTTGACCGACACGTTCGAAGCTGGGTCATGGATGCCTGTCCCTGTAAGTCTGTGCCACTTTGGGTTTACGACTAGTCATGTCAGCCCGGGCTCCTTATCATATGGATGCTAGCGACACTATCATATACGTGAGCCAAAAGGCGCAAACGGTCCCGGGCAAAGGTAAGGCGACACCCGTGGGGATACCGTGCGTGAGGCCGCAAAGTGATATGAGGTGTTACCGGCTAGATCGATGTGACATCGAGTCGGGGTCCTGACAGCGTTGGCATCAGAGCCGGACTGCCTGTAGGTTCTCCAAGCCAAACTGGTCGATGTTGAGTCTAGAAATTCTTTAGTTATATGTAGGGGAATTGTTTGTGGGTTGGAACGTAAGGCTCTTTTTACTCCTTTATCTTATGACATTCTGATCTGAGTCAGTCCATTCTGCCACCGGGGGTTAAGGAATTAGGATCTGTTCTCTCTATCAGGATCACGTGTTACTAATCAGTAGTACCTTATAAGTTTGATGGATACAAGCCTAGTTCAGTTCTACTACCACATTATGTTGTTAGAGTGGATTCAAAACTTGACATGATGATGTTGAGTGTGTACGAAATCCTTTGTCAAATGTCTCAAAATCCTTCTTGAGCATTTACAGCTGTTATGCTGCCGAAATTTTGCTAGAAATTCTAATGCCTTTGCATTATGATTGTGCTTTCAGATGGCCACTCGCGACCTCAATCAAGTGGTTTGCCTGACTCGATGCCTAGATGTACCCGGCCATACTGCCAAGTTGGTCAGGGTAATGACTGAGGCTGGATACCGCTGGTATCCCGAGTACACGGTCGAAGAGCAATTCCGAGACTTTAATCAAAGCCAGTATCTCTGCACTGTCAGGATATTTCCATCTTATCCTGGATCCACCGAGCCTCTTCACTGCTCCTATGGACTCGGGGTTACTATTGAGATGGCTGTGCAGGACGCCGCCTACTCTATGATGACCATTATGCGAGTCAGATCTGGTCTATTTCGGGACTCTGATTTCCGGTATATGCCAGGATCACTTCCGGGAGCACAAGGGTATGTCCAGGCTATTTATGCTGACCCCACTCAGGAGGATTCACGGACTCGCACCACTGCTGAGATGCTCGAGGATAAGGACCGTGAAAATCGGGCCTTAAGGTTAGAGCTCTTCAATACCCGTGCTGACCACTGGGCCACTTTGACTCGGTTCGCACCGGCGGTGCAAGCTGGATATTCGGATATGCGCGATCTCTATCCTGTGAGATCTGCTCTGCCAGACGTGATGGTTTGGCGTGATGTAGGAGGCATCACCCCACCTCGCGGTCCCCGCAGGCCACCGTCTGTTGGTCCAAGGCCTCATCCTAGCCCCTATGGTCCACAAGCTCCGCGAGATCGTCTGTTTCCGGATGATCATGTTGAGCTTCCAGGCTATGGAGGTGACTTCTACGAGGACTACTACGGATCGGTCTGAGTTAGTGGTAGTATCACTAGTTCGCACTAGCTGTGTCTTCTATCGTCCCGCGTGACTCGTGGGATATGATCTAGTTTGTACTCTTTCCGGAGGTGTAGAAAAATAATGTATAGGAGCTTGGGATGCCTCCGATGAGATGTAATCCTCTTTCACCGTAATAGTACTTTGTTTGGTCTTGTACTAAACCCTGTATGGTGTGTATGACGATGGAATAAAGAAGCAGTTTCTGTATCTACCATGTCATACGGATGATCATCTTGCATTTCGAGTTATTCCTTACATTTTTATCCTTTGTCGGAATTTTATCATTCTGACTAAATCATCGTCTTGTTTACCTAGGATGGTCAACACGCGCGCTAACCCTGCTTCTCAAGAGCAGGCCGAAGGCAGTGAAGGCAGGAATGAAAATCTGCCTCATCCTCCTTCCCTAGCCGAGGTTATGATGGAAGCTGAGAGAAACAAGCGGGAGACCAACCGTTTGTTGGAGCGTATTGAACAGAATACAGCACACCATCAGAGGATTAACGTGGTGTCACTCAGTGATTTTATCAAATTGCATCCACCCACGTTCCACCACTCCGTCGAGCCTCTCGACGCTGATTACTGGCTTCGCAGTATCTCTCACAAGCTGCGTTCCGCGCTAGTAGCTGAGGCTGACAAGGTCACCTTTGCTGCATATCATCTTGAAGGCCCCGCCAGTCTATGGTGGGAGAATTATGGAGCTATGTGCCCAGCGGGCCATGTCACTACTTGGGCTGAGTTCAGTGAGGCTTTCCGTGAACATCACATTCCGGAGGGTCTCATGGACCGTAAACGTGAAGAATTTTGCAGTTTCACCCAAGGCCGACTTTCTGTGGATGTTTACAGCAGGGAGTTCGGTAATCTCGCACGATATGCAACCGAGGAAGTTTCTACTGACGCCAAGAAGCAAGCAAGGTTCCGTAAGGGCCTTAGTCCTGAGCTTCGCCGTGACCTCCGTCTGCATGAGTGCACATCTTTTCAGAAACTTGTCAACAAAGCCATCAGTGCTGAAACTGGTCAGACTGACTATGACGCAACACGCAAGCATGGCCGTGACATGGGTTCCTCATCCGGTGCTGGTCCTCAGAAGCGCCGCGTGTGGGTGCCCAACACCGCCCTGCCACCCAGGTTCACACCGAGGCCATCTTTCCAGGCGCCTCGCCCTGTTCAACAGTCTACACCGGCCAAGCCCTATGGGGGTCCAACTAACAATGCTCCTCCACGTACCAGTTCCGTGACTTGTTTCAAATGTGGGGAATCTGGTCACTATATGCGTGAGTGTCCTCAGACCAACCCCAACCAGTCTGCTAAAGCTGTTGGCCGTGGCAAGCCGACAGGAAAAATATTCCACGCCAAACCGGTCACCGCTTCACGTGGCCATGTCAACTGTATCTCTGCCGAAGAAGCTCAAGAGGATCCCAACGTCGTTCTCGGTACGCTTCTTGTTAATTGCCACCCGGCATCTGTTCTTTTCGATACAGGAGCCTCTCATTCTTTTATATCCGAAAATTATGCTCGTTTGCATAACGTTGCATTCTGTGACATGCCATCCACTATGGAAATTTCTACCCCTGGTTCTAGATGGCAGACCTCTAGGGTAAGTTATGGAAATGAAATCCAAGTCGACAGACTTGTTTTCCCCGCATCTTTGATAGCCCTTAAATCTTCAGATATTAATATCATTTTGGGTATGGACTGGATGTCAGCTCATCAAGCCAAAATTGATTGCTTCTCTAGGACTGTTCAACTCACCCATCCTTCGGGGAAGATAGTCAATGTCTTGACCCGAATAGCCAAGCAACAATTATATTCTCTTAACGCCAGCCCTTTGCCAGACCTTGAGGACATTCCGGTAGTCCGTGACTTCCCGGATGTTTTTCCAGAAGAATTGCCAGGTGTTCCACCTGACAGGGATGTTGAGTTCGTAATAGACCTCATTCCAGGAACTGTTCCGATTGCTAGAAGACCTTATAAGATGGCACCACTAGAACTAGCCGAGCTTAAGAAACAACTCGATGAGTCCTTGAAAAGGGGTTTCATCCGACCTAGCTCATCTCCGTGGGCTTGCCCCGTCCTATTCGTCAAGAAGAAGGATGGTACGGACCGGATGGTTGTAGATTACCGACCTGTCAATTTGGTCACAATCAAGAACAAATATCCGCTTCCCAGGATCAACGACCTGTACGATCAGCTCGCTGGATCCTCAGTCTTCTCCAAGATGGATTTGAGGTTGGGCTACATCAAATCAAAATCAGAAATGGGGACATTCCTAAAACGGCCTTTGTTACTCGTTATGGCCAATACAAGTACACCGTCATGTCCTTCGGTTTAACCAACGCTCCAGCCACCTTTTCTCGGTTAATGAACTCAATCTTCATGGAGTATTTGGATAAATTCGTTGTAGTTTACCTCGATGATATACTCATCTACTCCAAAACCGAGGAAGAACATGCTGAACATCTAAGGCTAGTGTTGAACAAACTTCGAGAGCATCGCCTTTATGCCAAATTTTCTAAATGTGAATTCTGGTTGCCAGAAGTGACCTATCTGGGTCATGTAATATCTGGTAAAGGTATTGCTGTTAACCCTGAGCGGGTTCAAGCCGTCCTTAATTGGACTCCACCTGAATCGGTCAAGCAAGTTCGGAGTTTTCTAGGCTTAGCGAGCTATTGTCGTCGCTTTGTCGAGAACTTCTCCAAGGTTGCTAAACCTCTAACCGAACTCCTCAAGAAAGATAAGAAGTTCGAGTGGACTCCACAATGTGAGCACAGCTTTCAGGAACTGAAAAGACGCCTGACTTCTGCTCCCGTACTGGTACCGCCAGACTTCTCCAAGGACTTTGTTATCTACTGCGACGCCTCGCGACAAGGACTAGGTTGCATTCTCATGCAAGATCGACACGTAATTGCCTACGCTTCACGGCAATTGCACCCACATGAGGAGAATTATCCTACTCATGATCTAGAGCTTGCAGCTGTAGTCTATGCACTTAAAACCTGGCGACATTACCTCCTCGGTAATCGTTGCGAAATATTCACTGATCACCAAAGTTTGAAGTACATCTTCACCCAACCGGATTTGAATCTCAGGCAAAGACGTTGGGTCGAGTTGATCACAGATTTCGACTTAGGAATAACTTACACCCCAGGAAAAGCCAACGTCATGGCTGATGCGCTAAGTCGTAAATCTTATTGTAACAATCTGATGTTACAACAAAGTCAACCGCTTCTCCATGAGGAATTTCGTAAGCTTAACCTTCACATTGTTCCTCAAGGATTTCTTTCCACCTTGGTAGCAAAACCTACTCTTACGGATCAAATCATTGCTGCCCAAAAGCGAGATAAGGGAATATCTAAAATCAAAGAGAACATTGCTAGCGGAGGTGCTAGTTGTTTCTCCACAAATGATCATGGTGTGGTGTACTTTGAGAACCGTCTAGTGGTTCCCAAGAACCAGCATCTACGGCAGTTGATCCTTAAGGAGGCTCATGAATCTCCTCTCACCATTCATCCCGGTAGTACTAAGATGTATCAGGACCTACGCCAGAGGTTCTGGTGGACTAGGATGAAGAGAGAGATTGCTCAGTATATTGCAAATTGCGACGTCTGTCGTCGTGTAAAAGCAGAGCATCAACGGCCTGCTGGCACCCTTCAACCCTTAGCTATTCCTGAATGGAAATGGGATAAAATTGGTATGGATTTCATTACCGGTTTTCCAAGGACCAGGAGAGGGAATAATGCTATCTTCGTCGTTGTCGATCGTCTTTCCAAAGTAGCCCATTTCCTACCTGTTCGTGAGAGTATAACCGCTAGTCAGCTGGCAGACTTATACATCTCCCGAATAGTGTCCCTCCATGGTGTTCCTTTGGAAATCAACTCGGATCAAGGAAGTCTTTTCACCTCTCGATTTTGGGAAAGTTTCCAAAATGCTATGGGAACCCGTCTCTCCTTTAGCACCGCTTTCCACCCTCAGTCGAGTGGTCAAGTGGAACGCGTCAACCAGATTCTAGAAGACATGCTTCGAGCCTCTGTTATCTCATTCGGAATGGACTGGGAGAAGTGCCTTCCATTTGCCGAATTCGCTTACAACAACAGCTATCAATCTAGCTTGGGTAAAGCCCCTTTTGAAGTTCTCTATGGACGACGGTGTCGAACACCCCTTAACTGGTCAGAGACCGGGGAAAGACAATTCTTTGGCCCGGATATGATTCAGGAAGCAGAAGAACAAGTTCGCATCATTCATGAAAAGTTGAAAACAGCCCAATCTCGTCAAAAGAGTCAATATGACCGAAAACATAAGGCTATGACTTTCGAGGTTGACGAGAAGGCTTATCTTCGGGTCACCCCTCTGAAGGGAACCCATCGTTTCGGTATCAAAGGCAAATTGGCTCCTCGTTACATTGGACCTTTTCGCATTCTCGCCAAACGAGGAGAAGTTTCCTACCAGTTGGAGCTACCCCCGCACCTCTCCAGAGTCCACGATGTCTTCCACGTTTCCCAACTCAGGCGTTGCTTCTCGGATCCCATCCGTGAAGTGGACCACGAAACGCTTGATCTCCAAGATAATCTTACATATCGAGAGTACCCCGTTCGTATCCTCGATCAGGCCGAACGTACCACTCGACGTCATAACATCAAGTTTCTCAAAGTACAATGGTCGCACCATTCTGAGGATGAAGCAACTTGGGAAAGGGAGGATCGTCTTCGACTTGAGTATCCCGCCTTCTTCCCGGAGGAACCCAAATCTCGGGACGAGATTCTTTTGAGTGGGGGTGAGTTGTCACATCCTAGTTAGCCATGCATCAGAGTGTGTGCATCATGTTTAAAATTCCATTTAATTTGAAATGGGGATTTGTGAAACCCTCAGAATCATTTTGAAAATGACCCAAATAAAAATTTCTCCAAAAGGGTCCAAGAAAATGCTCATGTTGCTCTCTGAAAATATTGGACAGAGCTAATAATCAAACCAATATTTTTAAGAGCTCATAGGTATTTATTTTGGGCATTTGGAATTAATGCATAAATATTTGCTTTGGAAATATATTAATTATATATATTAATATATGTCCAAATGTTATGCCAATTATAAAGGAGCTCTGAAATAATATATCTAGCCCCTGCAAAAATTGGCATAAGTTAAATAAATGATTTAATATATTATTTAAATCAAAACAAATGTCAGAAATTAGAAAACAGAAAAAAATAAAAGGGAGAAGCTTACCTGGGCTCCTCCCTGTGCAGCCCAGCCAGCTGGCCGGCCCAGCCAGCAGCCGGCCCAGCCCACCTCCCTCCTCTGTCGTCTTCGTCCTCGACAGAGGGAGGGGAGTGTGGCCGGCGCGCGCGTGCGCCACCGCGCCACGCCACCTCTCTCCCTGCCTGCCTGCCCTCCCCTCCTCGCCTCGATGCCCCTGGACGACGCCACGCCTCCCCCTGCTCTCTCTCACTCGCCCTCGGCTCTTCCCTCCTCTCCCTCGCTCTCTCTCTCACACGGCCGAACACCACCGTCGCCGCCGTTCGCCATAGCAGCCGTCTCCGGCCACCCCTCGCTCCCCCGACTAGCTCAGAAGCTCCGCCACAACCCCCTCTTCCTCCCCACCGCTCCACGGGCCTCCGGAAGCCCTGCATCGCCGCCACGTCGCTGTTCCCCTCTTCGGGCTCCGACCATCATCAGCGTCGAATTCGCCGTCTCCAGCGCGTCTCCGAGCCCGCTTCGACGCCCACTGCAACCGCGGTGAGCCCCCGAGTCGTTTCCCCCTTCTCCCCTGGTCTCTTTCGACCTCTAGGCCTTAGCCCCACCTTGGCCGAGAGCTCCACGCCGCCGGCGATGTCGCCGTCGTGGCCACGGTCACCGTAGCACCCAACCGAGCACACTATCGTGCTCCACTCTTCACTAGGAACACGCAGCACGCACCAACGCCTCACCAAACACCCTGCAACGCCGATTCCGGCCGCACCCGAACTCCGACGGCCGCAGCCGAGCTCGCCGCCGTCGACTCCGGCCACCCCAGGCCCAGCCACGGCCACCGTTCGACGCGCGGGAGCAAGAGCTCTCCAACGAGCCCAAGAACGGCCTCGCCCGTGCCCTGTAGCGCGATCCCGCATCGCGCCGCCGTCTCGGGCCTCGCCGGCGTCACGTCGCCGGTGGGTTTGACCCACTTTGACCACGGCAGGACCCCCCCTGAGTCCCTGACAGGTGGGCCCAGCCCTGTAGCTAATTAGGATTAGCGCTAACCACTGTTAGTTAACCCCCTGACACTGACCAGTGGGCCCCAGCGCCACTAATCCCTAATTAGGATTAATTTAACCCTGTTAAACCCCCCCTGTCACTGACGTGTGGCCCCCACACGTCAGGTTTGACCCCAGCCAGCCGCAGTTGACTACTGACGTCATGCTGACGTCATGCTGGCGCAATAATTATAATTTCTGGATTTAATTTAATTCAGGAAATTCCAGAATATTATTTAAACTTCAAAAATTCATAACTTTTATTCTGTAACTCCAATTTGGACAAATTATATATGAAAAATGATCAGAAAAATCCAATCTATCCATCTGTACTATTTTCATGCATGATCAAACAAGTTAAATTGATATTTCAAGCAGAACAAGGAAAAGCACTTTAAAAGGCCATATTTGAATTTGAAATTTGAATCCTTGATTCAAATTTGTTCAAACCCTTCTGGTTTTAGTTGCATTAGCCCAACACACTCATATTGCTATGTCTCATGCATGCATCATATTGTTGCACATTGTTTGGTGATGGTTGTGTATCGGTGTCCTTTGCGACAGGTTCTGCCTCCGAGGAGTACCGTGATTACCCTAACGAAGAACCGTATCCGTGCATCGAACCATCAGGCAAGCAACCAACCATTTGATCATATCGATACAATCCCATGTTCTCGCTCCTGCTCTCTTTTACTGCATTAAGACAACGCGTTTCAAACTGCTGTGTGCTACGGTAGTTGAACCCATTTCCTCTGCATGACCTGTCATTGCCACAGTAACTAGATGAAACCCACTAGCATGTGTAGGAGTTGATTGAGCCATATGTATGTGTTGTTCCTACCTTGCTATGCCTGCTATGCTTAGAGTCGTGTCAGGTCTGGTTCATCTGGGTGATGGGCTAGAGTGAAATGTTATGTCGGTAATGAGAGTGGTGTGGTGAACACGATTTGGTAAAGGTATCAATGAGAGGCCATGTAGGAGTACATGGTGGGTTGTTTCATTGAAGCCGACCTTAAGCACTGAGATCTGTATGTGTGATTTAAGAATCAGCTACTACCATGCATTGGGCCCGAAACCAATGGACCCTCTCGGCTTCTTATTCACCCTAGTTCTCCGTCCAGGAGTTGCAAGTAGTTTCTGGTGTTTGTAGCCTACTGGAGGCCGTGGACAGCGCTGACCGTAGGGGTGGGCTGTGATGCGGTAGGTACGTGGCATGGTGTACCGAATACCCGTTAGGTATCTCGGGAACCCTGTTCACATCGTTCGGGGCCGTATGGGAAACCTCGGCCGGACTCCCTGCGGATGGAACCTGGATAGGCGATAAACCTGGACTGGAGGCTTAGGTGATTAGGTAGGTCGTGGCTGACACCCACGTTGGGCTTCCGCTTGAAGGTTGCCGAGTACATGTCGTGTAAACGACGGTAAGTGGTGAGAGCGTGTATGAAGGAGTACACCCCTGCAGGGTTAACATGATCTATTCGAATAGCCGCGTCCGCGGTAAAGGACTACTTGGTTGCCTATACAGTTCATAGACAAGTAAATGGAAACTACTAAAAGCCTCAAGATAAGTGTGAGTGCCGAGGATGGCTCTTCCGTAGGAAGACGGAGGTGGATCCTCGGTAGTGTATTGAAGTGGTGAGTAGTGGACTCGTGTGCGCAAAACCATTTCAAGTTGGAGTATCGTAGGATAGCCTAGCCAAGAGTCAAAGCTGGCTTGCTGCAATAACTCCACCAACCCTTCTTGATAATGTGCATGTATGTAGGATCTGATGTAAGTCTTGCTGAGTACCTTTGTACTCATGTTGCTATAATTTACATTTTTACAGAAGACGCTGCAACCCCTTCTGATGGGTTCTATGTAGACGTTGACATCAACGAGTAGGCTAAAGACCCAGGTGGTGACCCTGAGCTTGTGAAGGACCTTGTAGTATAGCTAGGCTTCCAAGCCTCCTTTATTTTACTAGTTGTCTGTACTCAGACAAGTTACTTCCGCTGCTGGTTTGTATGACTGTATGACTTGTATGTTGGGTCGTGAGACCCGTACCTTTGTGTATGTTATGTATGGCTCCCTGAGCCTTAAATAAAGTACTTGTGTCGTAGAGTCATGTTGTGATGCTTCGTTGTATTTGCACATATCGAGCATATTGTGTGTATGATTGAAATGCTTGGTATGTGTGGGATCTGACTATCTAGTTGTTTATCTTTAGTAGCCTCTCTTACCGGGAAATGTCTCCTAGTGTTACCGCTGAGCCATGGTAGCTTGCTACTGCTCTGGAACACTTAGGCTGGCCGGCATGTGTCCTTCTTCGTTCCTGTGTCTGTCCCTTCGAGGAAATGTCATGCTTTGAGTATCGGAGTCCTGTTAGCCCGCTACAGCCCGGTTTACCGGAGTCCTGCTAGCCCAGTGCTACAGCCCGGACCCACTTGCTGTTGACCGACACGTTCGAAGCTGGGTCATGGATGCCTGTCCCTGTAAGTCTGTGCCACTTTGGGTTTACGACTAGTCATGTCAGCCCGGGCTCCTTATCATATGGATGCTAGCGACACTATCATATACGTGAGCCAAAAGGCGCAAACGGTCCCGGGCAAAGGTAAGGCGACACCCGTGGGGATACCGTGCGTGAGGCCGCAAAGTGATATGAGGTGTTACCGGCTAGATCGATGTGACATCGAGTCGGGGTCCTGACACCAACTTTGACAACCAGTGTATGTGATATGCTGCTTTGTTCCCTATATTTGCACTGGTGGCGAACTTTGATGCCCAGTGGATGTAATATGTGTAATAGCCGTGATAGCCTACCGTAAGTTGCTTGCTTATTTATTTCCTTGTTGTCTTGTTTATTTGTTAGCTTGTAGTCAGTGCAGTTCTTTTTCCGCGGTTTACTACTGGCCGCAATAACCTAGTTTCTAAAACTAGGCCACAATAACCATGGGCTACATATTTACTGTAGTTACCATGGACCTCCTACGGGCCGTAGAAACAATGGGCCTTCTAAGGGTCATAGAAACAATGGGCCTTCTATGGGCCGTAGCATCAATGGGCCTTCTATGAGCCGTATGATCGATCGGCCAAACATGGGCCAATAATAGACCGCATTATGGGCCATAAACAGGCTAGATTTGGAATCGTCCGTTCATGGGCCGACCATAATGGGCCATCGTTAATCGGTCATATTTGATGAAGCTATGAAAATGGTCCAACGGATTAACGGGCCACAAACGGGCCGATTGTAACCACGGGCTGGATTTGGCCCACAAGCAGAAAAGGCCAGTAACGGGCCGTAAGTAACCGAATGCTGGAAATGATCCCAAGAATAAATGGGCCCTGAGAAGGCCGAAAGATAACACGGGTTGGAAACGGCCCAATGGAATAATAGGACGTTAATGGGTATAAGGCGGTGGTACACTGTTCATTGCAGGCCAGATTCACCACGGGCCGTTAATGGGCCAAGAATTACAAATGGCCTCGTATGGGCCAAAAGACATCATGGGCCATACATGGGCCGGAAGTTACAATGGCTGGAATCATATTGGACGGCCCAGATGAAGCTACTGGGCTTAATTCCGATAGGCCATAATGGGTCATGAGTTAGCGGGCCATATATGGGCTATATACGAACAGACCGTTAACAGGCTTTCTGTGGGCTGGCCCGTTACCTTTTGACCAAGTCAAACGGGCCGGCCTTTTCACCTGAATGGGCCTCTGTTGGGTTGTGCCACGTGTCGACGTATCATAGGCGTCTCCTGTCCAATGAATGGATGACATCTGTCCCAATGGTGAGCCAACACGTGTTCCCTCCGGCCAATGACAATTTTATACGTGGAAAATCCTCATTGGTCCTGGCTGTTAACGGGTTATCGGATCCAAAACCAGACCCGATAGCTTAACGGCGACCCGTTATGGTCGATGCCACATGTCGGTTACCCTTGACGAAAACATTTCCATGACGAGCCATTTATCGTCCTAGAAGTGGACACTTCCGTGATGATAATTTTGGTAACGTCAAGGAACACTTCTACGACAGCACAGGTATGACTATCTTGATTCTATCGTAGTCCAGGAGTCCGGCTGAAGGCATAGTTCGGCTATCCGAACACCCCCTAATCCAGGACTCCCTCAGTAGCCCCTGAACCAGGCTTCAATGATGACGAGTCCGGCGCGCAAATTGTCTTCGGCATTGCAAGGCGGGTTCCCCCTCCAAGTACTTCATAGAAGATTTTGAACACAAAGATAGTGTCCGCCTCTGCACAATAAGTTTCCACATATTGCCATAGATAGAATAATAATATTAACACAAATCTAATCTGCTGACGTATTCCATGGTGCGACACGCCATGGCCAAGCCTTTATCCATTTAATTATCCCACCTCAGCGCGTTGTGCGAGGCGATTTCCTTGGCACGTCTTGTTGAAGCAGAGATCGTGTCCCCTCATTTCAGGATTCTCATCAATACGGGCGTGGGTAACCCAACCGCGCCTTTGATTACGGCGCTTGGAGATAAGCAAGTTTTACCAGGCTGGTGGGGACACATAACCGCGTCCACCATATAAGGGGATAAGGATCCACCTTTTCACCCACACCTTCTTCCTCCTCTGCCTATCCATTCTTGCGCACTCGACCTCCAGCGCCCAAGTCCTCACTACCACCTCGACCTTCTCCAGTCATGTCCGGAGCGGGAGGCAAGTGGATGGTCTCCTCCGTCACGGAGGGACACATAAAAAAGCTGAGGAAGACCGGATATCTGGCCAGCGACATCGCGCACCGACTCCCCGAGAAGGGGCAGCTCATCCCCACTCCTAGGCCCCATGAGAGGGTGGTATTTCTCCCCCATTTTCTCCGTGGACTGGGCTTCCCTCTGCATCCATTTGTCCGGGGGCTCATGTTCTACTACGGCCTGGATTTCCACGATCTGGCCCCGAACTTTGTCCTCAACATCTCGGCGTTTATCGTTGTGTGCGAGTCTTTCCTCCGCATCCGCCCTCATTTCGGCTTATGGCTAAATACCTTCAACGTTAAGCCGAAGGTGGTGCGCGGCAGCCAGGTGGAGTGTGGCGGTTCCATGGTTGGCAAGATGGCCAACGTCCTGTGGCTCGAGGGCTCCTTTGTGGAGACCCTAAAGGGGTGGCAATCCGGGTGGTTTTACATCACCGAGCCGTGCGACCCCGAATGGGTCGCAGCCCCCGAGTTTCGGTCCGGACCCCCTACGCGGCTCACCTCCTAGAAGGAGACCGGCCTGTCATGGGGTAAAAAAGGAGAGCTAACCGGACTCCAAACATGCATCCAAACCCTGGTGGACAAGAAGCTCAAGCTTGTCAACGTAGTCCAGGTTATGCTCATCCGCCTGATCCTCCCGTGTCAACGACGGGCCTTCAACCTGTGGGAGTTCGACCCGGCGCAGCATCAAACTCTAAACAGGCTCTTTGACACGATGTATGAAGATGCCTGGAGGATGCTTTTCAAGGGCGCCGAGGCTCCCGCATCCGCTGCCGAGGATCACGGATTCAGTACTCAGCATCACGCTCATGCGGTAAGCTGTTTTTGTCCTTTTACAGGGTATCAGTTTTCCATAGTTTGACTCTATGCGGGATCTGAGTTCCCTTATCTTTGATAGGATTGGGTGGTGACGTTCGAACAGATCAACTGTCCGGCTCCTCTGCCCGAAGGCCCAGCGAACGCTCGCTTAGCGAAGCTGCTGGTCCAGGCACCCTATGTGGTGTCGGAGAAGAAGGCCACGAAAAGGGCCACGGGGACTCGAAAGAGTGCCCGGTGCCAGGAGGTGTCGGATTCGTCATCCGACGGTCCCGAAGCGCCTTCCTCTCGTGAAGACAAGGAGGAAGAAGAAGAGACCTCTCCCCCTCCAGCGGGAGGAGAGAAGAAAAGGAAGGCCGCCCTCTCTGAGGAGGCCGGAGGGTCCAAGAAGGGGAAAACCCTTCCTCCAGACTGCTCCATCGACGCTGCCGACGACGAAGAGGAGTGGCAGCCCAGGGCCAAGCCCCTGGTGAAATCGTAAGTGTCCGGATACCGGAGTAATCCATAGTATTCATTTTTGCACAACTTTCCCTTATGTCGAATACGTTTATGCAGCCCACCCAAAGACCGGCTCGACGCGTCGTCGAGCGGCTCACTGGACTCGTCGGAGGTGAACTCGCTTCCGATAGCTTCCTCCCCCCGCCCTATGGGAGACACCGAAGTGTTGTCCCAACAGGTTCCAAGCAGGGAGGAGGTGGTCCTGGAGGCGTCGCAAGGCGACCTCTCGGACTCCAGGAGTAAAGGGGAGGAAACCCCCCAGGGCTCCAAGTCTGGCTTAAGGCCGGACACAGCTCCGGAATCTTCAAAGGTTCCAGAGTCTGGCGGGCGACCTCCTTCCAAGAGGAGCAAGCCTACCGTGCCGGTGACCTCCGTCCAACCAGAGGCACCGGACAATATGTTGGAGGCGCTCCAAGGTGCCTCCATCGACGAGGGGCACCGCACTATTATGAGTGCGGTGATCCAGAAGGTTCAGTCCGCCAAAAGCGGACTGACTGAAGCTTGTACAAGCCTTTTAACAGGCTTTGAGGTAAGTAAAGAATGCGTAAATAATAGTACCGCATAGACAGTAGCCCCTGATGCTCTGTTTGGTGTTCGGAAAGAAAAGCCGAATAGAGGATCAAATAGAATTCGCAGGAGTCTAACAAAAATGAGTCAATATGCATGTGTAGGCTACCCTGCTTGCGTCCGCCGCACTGACTGCGGAAGTGGACGCGCTAAAGCAAGACCTCGAAAGGTCCGAGCAAGAGCTCGAGCGTGCCAAGAAGCAGCTCGAGGACAATGAAGGTAAGAAATACCTTGTTGAAAGTATATATATATAAAAGGTGCGATTGCGAAAAATGACAGGATTATCATGGCTGTTGTAGGTGCCACGTCTGAGGTGGCGACCCTTAAGCAAGTGCTGGACGAGGCCGAGAAGAATTCGGCCTTGGAGCGCACCGAGCGGGCGAAGTATGAGGCCAAGGTTGGCAAGGTGCGGCAAGAGCTTCAGGCTCTCATGGAAAAACATGAGAGTTTAGAGTGTGACTCAAAGACGCAAGCGTCCGAGCTTGCGGTGGCTATTGAAAATGCCAAATCTGCCAAGGCCGAATCCCAGAAGACCCTCTAGGAGTTGGATGAGGCGAAGAAGATTGCGGCGGGTAAGGCATTCTTTATGCAAAGCAAACACATAAACGTGAGTTACCTGTTACTTACCCGAATCCAGAGCTCTCCAGGAGCGTTCGCAGATCTTCCCTGGAGTGTATCCGATGCCGCCGCATTCTATCGAGCCGAGGAGGGCAGCTCGACAGAGAAGGTGTTCTGGTCTCAATACGCTGAGGACGGACACCCCGTGCGCCTGAGCGACCAGCTGAAGCAACTGGTCGAGCTCCACAAGGTGGCCGAACAGGCCATGAAGGGCCTCCTAGTTCGGCTGTGGCATGGAGAGGCTCTGCCTGGGAGCTATTTCGGGCTGGTGCGGCGGCTGGTGGAGGCCTGTCCGAGGCTTGAAGACATCAAGCGCTCCGTCTGCATTGAAGGTGCCCATAGGGCCCTTGCCCGTGATAAGGTGCACTGGGGCAAGCTGGATGCGGAGAAGCTTGTGAAGGACGGGCCACCGCCGGGGAAAGAGCATCGCAAGCCTGAGAATTATTATAAGGATGTTCTGAAGGGTGCCCGCCTTGTTGCGGATGAATGTACCAAGGATGTATTTTTTGAGTAAAACCCGCTCGTGTTATCCTGTGCGCTGAAAACTTGTTCATATGCGCTAAGCACTGCTGCTTGAATTTAAAATATTACCTTCTGTGCGGCTGTTTATCAATACTGAGAGATGGTGAGTCGTCGGCTTCTGCCCCCGTGCCGCTAGTGCTGGGGTGTTCGGGGATAAACCTGGGCGCTCTTTTTCCCATATTTGGGTCCTTCGAGGGAGGCGCTCAGCCCAACGAACGAGGCAATCGGACTATAATGCGTGAACACTCTCACTTAGCCATAGAATTCTATAATTTTAAATTTCGGTGAAGCCCCTAGTATTCGGAAGACCGATTTCGGGGCGCTATCCACGCCTTGGCCGGACAGAGCCGACTCCTCGCCCGAAGCGGCATAAGTCTTTAGGGACTCGAAAAAACCTCTCGACCAGCGACCAGCTCTCGCTTCATCATGACAGTCAGTTTTAGCTTTCTCCATTGAGGTGCTCGGCCCAGCTCAACTGGGGCACAATCGCAGTGGTTTTCCTAGTGCTACCTTAGCCGATATAGCGGAACGTAAGGCACCAAAATATAGGAGCCGGGCAAACCCAACTATTGATCCAAGACATGATTCGGAGCCGATGCATATAATGCTATAAGTTCGGGGTGCCGCACTTGTTAAAGTGTTTGGACTTCTCACACCATGTTGAGGGGTACTAAAGCCCCTGGCGTATTTTGGCCGTACCAAAGTGTACGGGTGCAACATGTCATTAAGGAACATATACATATATTAAAAAAAGGTAATGCAAAAAATAGACAAAAGCTATGCATTGTTCATTAAAATAGCTGCGATCAAAGCAGAACGATACAAGTGATGCGATAAACGAAAAGTTGGACTATTTAACATGTCTTCTCCAAGGGCAAGCTGCGGAATAGTATGCGAAACAGGTATACTGCTCGTGATAGAGACCACCTGGGATTTCCGTAATGCGGCATGGCTTGTCTGCTTCCCTGGTCCTTGCAACGTTTGTGCGGCAATTGAACTGCTGAACAAGCCTTCTGAAGAGTAGAGTCCTGGAAGTAAGAGAAAAGTATATTAAAAAATCGGCAGCCCCTGGTGCGGTTTAAGCCGTGTTTTGGGCGTGCCGTGATGGTGCCCCTCCCCCTATGCCCATGGTATTTCTAGAGCGTAGTTATGTACGCAAAGTACTAGCGTCGCCTTTTTGCGGGGGTTGGGGTTGGGGCCGCATTGCTATGCCTGCTCGAAACGTGCCAGGCGGTCTTGTTGTAGGTTACTCCGGGCGCGCTTGACTGTGTCCGGACGTTTAATGGCCGGACTGGAGAACTGCCTGGAGAGGCTGCTTTGTACTTCCGCTGCAAGGGCCGCCGTGTGCTCCTCCGTTCGGAGGGAGCGTTCGGTGTTTCCATTGACCGTAATTACTCCTCGAGGGCCTGGCATCTTGAGCTTAAGGTATGCATAGTGCAGGACCACATTGAACTTGGCGAATGCGGTTCGCCCGAGCAGTGCATGGTAGCCACTGTGGAACGGGACTATGTAGAAGATTAACTCCTCACTTCGGAAATTATCCGGAGATCCGAAGACCACTTCAAGTGTGACTGAGCCTGTACCGCTGGCCTCTACACCTGGTATTACGCCTTTAAAGGTCGTTTTGGTGGGCTTAATCCTCGAGGGATCTATGCCCATTTTCCGCACTGTATCCTGGTAAAGCAGGTTCAGGCTACTGCCGCCGTCCATAAGGACTCTAGTGAGATGAAATCCGTCAATAATTGGGTCGAGAACCAATGCGGCGAATCTGCCATGACGGATGCTAGTGGGATGGTCTCTTCAATCAAAGGTGATCGGGCAGGAAGACCATGGGTTGAACTTTGGGGCGACTGGCTCTACCACGTATACGTCCCTTAACGCGCGCTTCCGCTCCCTCTTGGGGACGTGGGTGGCGTATATCATGTTCACCGTCCGCACTTGTGGGGGAAAACCCTTCTGTCCATTGTTGTTCGGCGGCCAGGGCTCCTCGTCATCGTCGCTATGCAGCCCCTTGTCCTCATTGTCGGTGCTTAATCTGCCTGCCTGCTTGAGCACCCAACAGTCCCTGTTGGTGTGATTGGCCGGCTTTTCGGGGGTGCCATGTATTTGGCACAAGCGGTCGAGTATTCGGTCCAAGATGGACGGGCCCCTAGGATTCCTTTTGAATGATTTTTTCTGCTGACCAGATTTAGAGCCTCTGAATCTGGCATTAACTGCCGTATCCTTAGCATTGTCACCGTTGATGCGGCGCTTCTGCTGGTTGCAACGCGACCTGCCACTAATGTCCCTGGTGTCCGAACGACCAGGGTTCTTGGTCATATTGTTGCTACGAGCAAGCCAGCTGTCTTCTCCTGCGCAAAAGCGGGTCATGAGTGCCGTGAGTGCTGCCATAGATTTCGGCTTCTCCTGTCCTAGGTGTCGGGCAAGCCACTCGTCACGGATATTATGCTTGAAGGCTGCTAAGGCCTCTGCATCCGGACAGTCGAGTATTTGATTTTTCTTTGTTAGGAACCGTGTCCAGAATTACCTGGCCGATTCGTCTGGCTTCTGAATTACGTGGCTTAGGTCGTCAGCGTCTGGGGGTCGCACATAAGTGCCCTGGAAATTGTCGAGGAATGCGGCTTCCAGGTCCTCCCAACAGCTGACTGACCCTGTTGGCAGGCTGTTAAGCCACTGCTAGGCTGGTCCTTTAAGCTTGAGTGGGAGGTATTTGATGGCATGGAAATCATCGCCGCGGGCCATGTGGATATGAAGGAGATAATCCTCGATCCATACCGCGGGATCTGTTGAGCCATCATATGACTCGATGTTTACAGGTTTGAAACCCTCGGGGATTTGATGATCCATTATTTCGTCTGTGAAGCACAATGGGTGTGCGGCGCCTCTGTACTGGGCTATATCATGACGTAGCTCCAATGAGCTTTGTCTACTATGTTCGGCCCTGCCGAATTTGTGACCGGCGTGATGGTTATCGTCTCGAGCCATGGGGCGCCCACGCGATCCGTAGATCGATCTTGTTTGCCTTGCCTTTTCCTCCAACATATTATGTAAGTCCGGCGCATATTCCCGTGCCTTGGTACGAGCTGCGGCTTGGGTGGAGGGCCATGAGGCCTCTCTGTCGCGGCCACGAGGTGGCCTGTCGGCCGCGTCGAGTGCTTCCTCCTCTAATCGGGGTAGCAACTTGCGCTTTGGGTAGCACTTGGAGGGGCGTTCGGGTTTATGCTCTTCGGCTGCAAGGACTTCAGTCCATCTATCGACTAGCTGATCTTGATCAACTTGAAGTTGTTGCTGTTTTTTCTTGAGGCTTCTTGCAGTGGCCATAAGCCTGCGTTGAAAACGCTCTTGTTCGACGGGATCCTCTGGCACGACGAATTCGTCGTCGTCGAGGCTTGCCTCGTCTTCGGAGGGAGGCATATGATTATCGTCCTCGACCTCTCTGTCAGCCGCTCTCCCATGGGGGCTGGTTTCTTCACCCCCCCTGTGCTAAATCTTGCTCGGGGGGATGTTCTTCGGTGCTTTCCGGGGTATTATTATCTCCCGTGCTGGAATCGCCGTTTTTGTGTTGGCGGGATTTTAAGCGGCGCCGCTGACGCTGGCGCTTTTGCTGTTTCTTGGAGGGGTCATCCTCCGCTGTTCCATCACCCTCTCCCTCTTTTGGGGTGTCCACCATGTATATGTCATATGACGAGGTGGCTTTCCAGGGCCTAGTAGGCGCTGGTTCTTCATCATCTCCTTCATCGGTGTCCATACCGTCGATGTCTTCGGAGTCGAAGTCGAGCATGTCGGTTAAGTCGTCGACAGTGGCTACAAAGTGGGTGGTGGGTGAGTTTTGAATTTCTTCATCCGTACCCCAACCTTGCTGACCGTAGTCCGGCCAGGGCTCTCCTGACAAAGAGAGAGACTTTAGTGATTTCAAGATATCGCTGAAAGGCGAGTGCTGAAAGACGTCCGCGGCCGTGAACTCCATGATCGGCGCCCAATCGGATTCGCTCGGCACGGGCGCGGAGGGTTCGGAGTCCAGAGAAGAGTCCGGCTCCATGGAGTCACGAGTCTTGCAAAGTACGGGGCTGGTGTTCGGCTCAACCGCCGTTGGGATCGCAGCCCCCGAGGTGGCGTCCAACCGCCCATCCTCGGTCGGCACGGTCGGCTCTGAACTAGGGGTCAGAGCCGATGCGGGTCCGGCCTCCAGTGCACTGTTCGGCGGCAGAGCTAGATCATGCTCGTCGTGACAGTGCGGTGCGCTCGGCAGTGGTTCGAATCCGTCGAAGATCAAGTCCCCGCGGATGTCGGCCATGTAGTTTAAACTTCCGAATCTGACCTGACGGCCAGGGGCGTAGCTTTCGATCTGCTCTAGATAGCCAGGTGAATCGGCCCGCAGTGCGAAGCCGCCAAAGACAAAGATCTGTCCGGGGAGGAAGGTCTCACCCGGGACTGCATCGCCATTGATGATCGTAGGAGCCATCGGGCCTGACGGCGACGGCACAGAGGAACTCTCAATGAAAGCACCAATGTCGGTGTCAAAACCGGCGGATCTCAGGTAGGGGGTCCCGAACTGTGCGTCTAGGCCGGATGGTAATAGGAGGCAGGGGACACGAAGTTTTACCCAGGTTCGGGCCCTCTCGATGGAGGTAAAACCCTACGTCCTGCTTGATGATATGGGTATTACAAGAGTTGATCTACCACGAGATCAGAGAGGCTAAACCCTAGAAGCTAGCCTATGGTATGATTGTCGATGTGTATGTTGTCCTACGGACTAGAACCCTCCGGTTTATATAGACACCGGAGAGGGTTAGGGTTACATAGAGTCGGTTGCAATGGTAGGAGATCTGAACATCCGTATCGCCAAGCTTGCCTTCCACGCCAAGGAAAGTCCCTTCCGGACACGGGACGGAGTCTTCAATCTTGTATCTTCATAGTCTAGGAGTCCGGCTGAAGGCATAGTTTGGCTATCCGAACACCCCCTAATCCAGGACTCCCTCAGCCGCCTTAACCACAAGCAACCACACGCATAGAGCAGTTGAACACGCAGGAAAAGGTCGCCTACAAGCCGGCCGACAGTTGCATCGCTGCGTAGAGAGCGGCCATGTGCTACTACCTTCGTCTTGGTCTATTAGTCCCCTTTATATTCTGTGCCATACCTTGCCCTTTAATTTAACCAACAAAATGATAATGCATGTTATAAAAAATATATAATTGGAAACTATATAATCTTTGGCGACATGCATTCATATTTTATTAGTTAAATCCTACTTATAAACCAAGACGGGGGTATAGTAGGTAATTAAATCGCAAACGTTTTTTATTAACCATATGCATATGTGGCCTTTCGTCCTCCTCTCGCACATCTTGTCACCCTGCTGCCGCAGACGGCTTACAGCGCAAGCTTGCGCAGCGCGTGGGAGCGTTCTTTTGGCCAAACGGCGGCTCGAAGTGGCGCCAATGAATCGTCAGTGAGCCGTTCCCGCACAACTGGGCAGGTTCCCGCGCAAGCTTCCCACCCAACTCGGTGAAATCCCCCAAAATCCCAATGCTTACCAGCCTACGATATGAACCCTCATGACCGGCGAGTCTTGCGTCGCATTTCCCCTCCCTCCCTGTAGCTTATCTCGTGTGCTTCTCGCCCAATCCTTAGAGAAATCCCAACGCAGTTGACAAGTAGCAGGAAGAATTTCTGGCGCTGTTGCCGGGGATACATCATCAACAACTATGAAGTACCTACGCATAAATGTTCATATCCTTACATTTACATTATTTGTCATTTGCCTCTCGTTTTCATCATCCCCACTTCTAAAAAGCCTTTACAAAAATACAAAAAATGTTTTTCAGCTGCCTATTTGCTTGATCATTTTACCTTGTCATCATGACTAGCATAACTATCCCTCCTTTGTCACCGGGTTTGGAAGTTCTTTACTTCAAACAAAAACAAGGAGAAAATCTTAAGGATGCTTGGTATAGGTTAATGGGATCTTACCGTGTTTGCTCTATAAAAGGAGATCTAAAAATTTTGCTTCGCAATTTCTATATAGGTTTAACCATGCACCATAGAAAACTTTTGGACTTTGCTGCAAATGGGAATTTTATTGAGAGTGATGCCAATACTACATATGAAATAACAGAGGGGATATCGGGGGTTCCACCACCACAAAAAGGATTTGCTTTTACTCAAGAGGGGATTCAAATATTAGACAAATTAGGTGATATGCAGAAAAATATGGTTGAGTTGCAAAAGTCCAACAAACCCCACAAGAATATTAGTGGAAATGTCAATCGCATGAATACCTTGATTACTCTATGTAATAAGTGATTGGATATTTTAGATATCAAAATGGCCTCACTTCCTGAGAATAATGGGAAGCATAAAGAACCTCCCGGGTCTGAGAAAACTCCTACAAAGATTATTAAAACCAAAGATGACAACACTTGAAACTATGCATTATGCCTAGCTAGGGGCATAAAACAATTGTTATCTTTTTTTGTTTCCTTGCTGTTTTTCAATAAGCACACAATTATGCTACTATTATGATTGTGTGTTAGTGTTTTAATTAGTGTTTGTGCCAAGCAAAGCCTTTGGGATGATTTGGGTGATAGTTGCTTTGATTCTGCGCATTAACAAAAAATTTTGCGTCAAGTAGCAGAATTGTTAAAAAATTGCTGGAGCATGATAAATTTTGAATTTTTTTAAACATGATTGATATACAAATTTCCCATGTTTTCCTAATTTTTCAGAATTTTTGGAGTTACAGAAGTATGGTCAATGTTTAGATTGATACAAATTGTTCTGTTTTTTGACAGATTCTATTTTTGATGCATTGTTTTGCTTGTTTTGCTGAAACTATGGATTGTATCGGGGGTATAAGCCATGGAGAAGTTAAAATACAATAGATATAATGCAAAATTAAAATATGAATGGGTTTGCAACAGTACTTATAGTAGTGATTTTTTGTATTATACTAACGGATCTCACGAGGTTTTGTTGAGTTTTGTGTGACTGAAGTTTTCAAGTTTTGGGTGAGATCGCGATGGATGAAGGAATAAGGAGTGGAAAGAGCGTAAGCTTGGGAATGCCCGAGGCACCCCAAGGTAATATTCAAGGACTCCCAAGAAACTAAGCTTGAGGATGCCTCGGAAGGCATCCCCTCTTTCTTCTAACGACCATCGGTAATTTTACATGGAGCTATATTTTTATTCGTCACATATCATGAGTTTTGCTTGGAGCGTCGTGTATTATATGAATCTTTCCTTTTTTTAGTTTGTCGCAATCATCCTTGTTAAACACACTTGTTTGAGAGAGCCACACGCATATCATGATTTGCTATAATACTTTATGTGCTTCACTTAAATCTTTTGAGCTAGACAGTTGCTCTAGTACTTCACTTATATCTTTTTGAGCACGGCGGTGGTTATATTTTAAAGAAATACACTCTCATGCTTCACTTATATTATTTTGAGAGTTGAAATTTTTTGAAGAAATATACTCTCATTCTTCACTTATATTATTTTGAGAGTTGAAATTTTTTGAAGAAATATTTGAACTCTCATGCTTCACTTAAATCTTCTTTTGAGTTGATAATAGCAATGCTAATTTGCACAAGATATAAATTTGGTCTCAAAGTGATGGATATCCAAGGGCGTATAATAAAAACTTTCATATAGATCATTGGATATGATAAACTTGATTCCTTGCAATAGTTTTGCGATATGGAGATAGCAATATGTGAGTCATGTTGGTGAGTAATTATGCTTTAGTAAGAATATTGGTGTTAAGGTTTGTGATTCCCTATGCATGCACATAAAGTCAATAGTTATGCAATGAAGTTATATCCTACTTATGGTGCATTATTTAGTGTTAGTTATTTTCAATGCATGCTTATGACCATTTTTGCTTTTTGGTTGGTCGCTTCTCAATCTATTTGCTAGCCTTCATATGTACTAAGCAGGAATGTTGCTTGTGCATCCAACTCCTAAAACCTAAAGTTGTTCCATATGAGTCAACCATACCTACCTATATGTGGTATTTCCATGCCATTCCAAGTAAATTTGCATGTGCCAACTCTAATTTTCAAAATGAATTTCGGTTTTGTGTGCCCATACCGCTCATCAAGCGGCATGGGGTGGCCAATATTTTCCATGCTAGGTATTTTATACTCATGATGAGTGTTTATTCACTTGTCATTCCACGAGAGTGTGGCAGGTAATAAGGATGCTCAGTCCTGAAATGAAAAAAAATACCATGATAATAAATTCCTTGTAAAGTGTTGGTATGGAAGGCACTCGTGGATATGGCTAGACATGGATTGTGAAAGAATGGTGGAAAGGAAATGAACTTTACTTTTTTTTTGGGAAGCCTATAATTTTTCTAGCATGGAAGATACTGGGAATTCTCGGTTGTTTCATTGACAGGAAAAACATGCCTCTCAAAATAATTTTTATCTCTAATTTAAGCCTTGAGCTCTAGCACCTTTGCAAATCTTTGCTTCCCTTTGAGAAGGGCCTATCTGTTTACTTTTATGCAAATTTTATTTTTAATTTGAGTCTCCATTTTCTCTTATAAAAGCACCAACTAGACAGCAATATTGTCATACTTTGCATTGGATATAGCTAATGTTAAGTGTGTTTCATGACTGGATCAATGATTGAGCATAATGGGCTAGGGATAACTTTCCTTAGTGTTGATATTTCGAAAGACATGGTTGCATGTTAGTATGCTTGAGTATTGATGTCTTCATGTCGAATTATAGACTATTGCTTTGAATCATTCAAGTCCAAATATGCATGCTACAAAGAAAAGAATATATGATGAATATGTTAGGTAGCATTCCACATCAAAAATTCTGTTTTTATCATTTACCTACTCGAGGACGAGCAAGAATTAAACTTGGGGATGCTTGATATGTCTCCAACGTATCTATAATTTTTTATTGTTCCATGCTATTATATTATCAATATTGGATGCTTTATATACAGTTCCAAGCAATTATATATCATTTTTTGGGACTAACCTATTAACTTAGTGCCCAGTGCCAGTTGTTGTTTTTTTTGCTTGCTTTTGGTTTCGGAGAATATCAGTACCAAACTAAGTCCAAATGCCACGAAACTTTTTGGAGATTTTTTTCTGGACAAAAGAGACACAAGAAGCTTCAGAGAAGACCAGACGATGGACCATGGGCCCACAAGACACCAGGGCGCGCCTAGGGGGTAGGTGCGCCCTGGTATGTTGTGGGGCCCATGTAGCTCCGTTCAATCTAACTCTGCCTCTATAAATTCTCTAAAATCATGAAACCAACAAAGGAGTCCACGAAATACTATTTCCGCTGCCGGAAGTTCCAGAACCATGAGATCTCATCTGGAGGCCTTTTCCAGCACTAAGGGGGATTCGATCACGGAAGGGGCTCTTCATCATCCTTGCTGCTCTCCGATGATGCGTGAGTAGTTTACCACGGACCTATGGGTCCATAGTTAGTAGCTAGATGACTTCTTCTCTCTATTTGGTCTTCTATACAATGTTCTCCTCAGTGTTCTTGGAGATCTATTCAATGTAATGACTTTTTGTGGTGTGTTTGTTGGGATCCAATGAATTGTGAGTTTATGATCAGATCTATCCATGAATATTATTTGAGTTTTCTCTGAACTCTTTCATGCATGACTGTTATACACTCGTATTTCTTCTCTGATTTACTGGTTTGGTTTGGCCAACTAGATTGATTTATCTTGCCATGGGAAGAGGTGCTTTGTAGTGGGTTCGATCTTCCGGTGCTCAATCCCAGTGACAGAAAGGGACATGACATGTATGTGTCATTTCTATTAAGGGTAAAAAGACAGTATTTATTTCATACGTGAGTTTATCTTGTCTACATCATGTCATCTTTCTTAAGGCGTTACTCCGTTCTTCCATGAACTTAATACACTAGATGCATGCTGGATAGCGATCGATGTGTGGAGTAATAGTAGTAGATGCAGAATCGTTCTGGTCTACTTGTCTCGGACCTAATGCCTATGTACATGATCATTGCCTTGGATATCGTCATAATTATATGCTTTTCTATCAGTTGCCCAACAGTAATTTGTTTACCCACCGTATGCTATTTTATGAGAGAAACCTCTAGTGAAAACTATGGCCCCCAGGTCTATCTTTTATCATCTACTAAACTAAAAAAATACTTTGCTACAATTTCCTTTTATTTATTTTATTTTGTATTTTTGTCTGACCTATCTATCAAAAAATATACCATTTAATCTTGCTCGTAACCGTCAAGGGATTGGCAACCCCTTGTTCGTGTTGAGTTGCAAGTATTTGTAGTTTGCGTGCAGGTGTTGTTCACTAGTTGTTGCTTGGTTCTCCTACTAGATTGATAACCTTGGTTTCACAACTGAGGGAAATACTTACCTCTATTGTATTGCATCATCTTCTCCTCTTCGGGGAAATCCCAACGCAGCTCACAAGTAGCAATCTACTAGATGGATCACACTGAGAGACTACAAAGCGCTCCAGGAGCTGTTTGAGGGGAGGAGGAAGAAGCACTAGCTCTCTCCTTCTCCTGGTTATGTGTGTGTGTGTGTATGTGTGTGTGTGTGTGTGTGTGTGTGTGAAGGACTTGTGTGGGGCGAAGAAGATGAGATCCCTGCATGGAGGGATCCTAGGGGATCTTATAGGCTGGCCCCCCAAGGCTACAATGGTAAAGATACATGGATGTGGGACCCTGGTGTCATCATCTCGCGCTGACCAGCAGGGCCCGTTGGCTGCTAGGACTCGCCGGGTGCGGGTCCCATCAATGGCCCATCACTGTAGCACGTCGTTGCTCACGTCACAGGGTGGCGGGCGCTGAGTCGCTACAGGACCATGTCGGGTCGCCGCCGCTAACTCTGGGACATGGCCTTCGAGTGCACTTTAGACATGCATGCCTCAGTCGGGGGCGACAGGTACGGTGCACTATAGCCACGTCCACCCGCTGAGGGAGGGGGTTGTCTAGTCATCTTGTCGGCCTGGGCTGGAGCCAACCCGGCCGGGTCAAGCCTTAGTGCCACACCCAGACGACCCAGAGTTGGACGGTCGGTTGGTGGGGGAAGCCGGGTGGCAGGGTGCTTGCCGCCCAGTTGTTTTGGAAAAAAATCAGGTCTAGATTTGCCTACCCGAGGGTCACCCCCCCCCCTGACACTCACTCACTGAGGAACCTTCTGCCATCTTGCATTCAATCAAGGCCCTGGTTATTTCAAAACATTCGGTCCTTGCCTAGTTCTTGTATAGAGCATCAAGTGACCGAATTCTAAATTCAGTATTTGATTGTTCAAAACATTTCTGTAGTTTAGGATCCATGCAAGTCAACATGAGTCACTGGACTGACTCATAATCATCATTATGAGTAGTGAAAGCACCTACAACTATTTGTGGTGCATCCTTTGTAGGTGCATCACCCAAGGGCTGATCTAGCACATACTCCTTAGCACTCCTGAGAACTGATGACCCACGAGTATAGGGGATCAATCATAGTCCTTTTGATAAGTACGAGTATCAAACCCAACGAGGAGCAGAAGGAAATTACAATCGGTTTTCAGCAAGGTATTCTCTGCAAGCACTGAAATTATCGGTAACAAGTAGTTTGATAGCAAGGTAGTTCGTAACGAGCAACAAGTAGCAAGTGTAGCAAAGGTGCAACAAGGTAGCACAATCCTTTTTATAGCAAAGGACGGGCCGGAACATTCTCTTATAACAAGCAAAGCATTCTTGAGGACACATGGGAATTATCATCTAGTTACTTTCATCAAGTTTGTTTGATTCGTGTTCGCTACTTTGATAATTTGATATTTGGGTGGACCGGTCCTTTAGTGTTGTTCTTACTTGAACAAGCCTCCCACTTATGATTACCCCCTCTCGCAAGCATCCGCAACTATGAAAGAAGAATTAAGATAAATCTAACCATAGCATGAAACATATGGATCCAAATCAGCCCCTTATGACATAATGCATAAACTGGGGTTTAAGCTTCTGTCACTCTAGCAACCCATCATCTACTTATTACTCCACAGTGCCTTCCCTTAGGCCCAATTATGGTGAAGTGTCATGTAGTCGACGTTCACATGACACCACTAAAGGAAGCAACAACATGCATATCAACAAAATATCAAAAAAATACCAAATTCACATGATTATTTATAACAGGACTTCTCCCATGTCCTCGAGAATGAAAGTAACTACTCAAAAATCATATTCATGTTCAAGATCAGAGGGGTATCGGGGTGCGCCCAAGAGGGTGGCCGCACCCTATTGCCTTGTGGGCAACTAGATGGCCCCCTCTAGTACTTCTTTGCTCCAGTATTTTTATATATTCCATAAAAATTATCCGTGAAATTTCAGGTCATTTGGTGTTGTGCAGAATAGGTATCTCTGATATAGCTTTTTCAGGTCCAGAATTACAGCTGCCGGCAATCTCCCTCTTCATGTAAAGCTTGCAAGTTAAGAGAGAAAAGGCATTAGAATTGCATCAGAAAGTGTTATAATGATCAAAAGCATTATAAATAATAGTACAAAAACATGATGCAAAATGGATGTATCACTCCTCGGGTGCCGAGTCATGACTTTCAGGGTGAAAACCTAAAGTCTAGCCTTCAGGTTGTGTCTGGCAATTGCCTTATTGAAGGTATTGTTTTCAAAGCTTGTTCTTTCTCCAGGGTGAAAACCTATGATCTTGGATCGGGCGACGATGATGCTTGTGTACTATTTCCTTCTTGAAGGCGTCGCTTTTGGATGCCTTTTATGTTTTTTAGGGTGTTGTCTTTGGTGGTGATTCGTGTGCTACTGCTGAGTGGAGTTGATCACTGTGACGAGGCCTTTGTTTTTTTCATTTCGTTTTTGTTTTTCTTTTCGGGTTGTGTGCATACTGGATGTCTTTGTGATTTCTTGTTGGTGTAGAGGCTGCGTGTAATTGGTATCTTTGCGATATTAATATATTCCCCTTTTAAAAAGGATTAACTTTCAGGGTGTGTTAGGGAAGAGACTTAATTAAAAATCTCTAGCCCCACACTAAACTTCATCAAATACGCATGACCCCCTAGAAGATCGTTCCTTCATCTCCCTCTTTTGCACGTGACGGTTCACTGTTCTTGACTATGATGAAGCCCAAAGAACTATTAGCAGATCGTCGACAGTAAGAGCCAATCACTTGTCAGAACTTTGTACAAAGCTACATCATGTTGTCAATGAACTAAACCGAAGTAACACTGAAGGGAACCATAGAAAGAACACCAAACCCTCACATCCATATGTGATCTAGATCGAAACTTGCATCTACACATAGAACCGCTATGATGTCATTGTTGGGAAACGTAGTAGAAAACAAAAAATCGCCCAAGAACACCCAGGAACAATATGAAGATGCATAAATGGTTTGGATCACAATCGTTACTAACTCGGGAGTGCAGCGGAAGTACACGAGTCGGTGTAGAACGTACTTGGAGTCCCTCGAACCATTGATGACGATCCTACAAACCGCTCTCTTCGATCCCTCGGACGGAAAACCAAAAGCAGGACCTCTCTACTTGGTTGCAAGTGCACGGTCTTCACGATCCGTCAGCGCTTCCCCGTCCAGAGCTAATCGCCATCGGAGAATTAGAGGGAGGAGACTACAACCACATTAGGCTTCTAATTATTAGGATTAGAGGAACTAGGTCTATCTCTAATTAGATCAATTACGATCAACTTGAACTAGAACTAGATGAACTAGAGACGGCTCCAAAACTTATGTGTTCAAAAGGGTAAATATGTCAAGTATATATAGGTTAAAGGGGGAGGAGGGGCTGACACAAAGGAGGGAAAGTTCCTTCTTGGGGCTCCGACCAAGGGGGGGAGGATTCCTCCCCCGCTCCAATTCAGCCTCCCCTTTAGGAAAGTGGGGCGCCACCTCCACTTGGGCCTTTGAGGTCCAAGTTGCCTTCCACCACTTGGCCTTTTAAGGCATGTTGGTAGTAAATTAAATATAAAAGCCTCCTAATAATTACTAGAGCCTTTTATTATTAATTTAACATCTCCAGAAACATTTCCCACCTATATATATTATTTATCAGTAATACCCGATATTGCCCGATAAACTCCGGAACCCTTTTGATGACCACGAAACGCTTCCGGTTCCTCTATTCCGAATATTAATAAAAACAATTCCACCAATAAAACCCTGATACTCTTTTCCTACTAACACTCAGCAAATTGTGATTACCGTAAGCTTGTGACCTCATAAGTTTGGTAAAGCATAGACATGAACGAAACCCCTTTGTTCAATGACCGATAGCAGAACCGTGGACGTCCATATCGATCTCGATGATTACAGGAATGACATATGAGTGAACCATTAGTTATCAAGTGATGTTACCTTTGCTTTGCAATACTTTACAAAACCCGAGGTGAGATATATTGGTATCCTCTTGAGTCATACACATGCTCACTATATCGGTCTCCTTGTTACCGGTTTTGTTCTTATTTCTCGTTGTCGTGTTCTGGCATCCCCGTGACATTGTCACCTATGTTTGGCCAGACGATGATAGATGATGTCACACTGAGAGGGCCCTAAGAATATCTCTCCATCATCGGAGGAGCAAATTCCACTCTCGAGGTATCGTGTCCCTTGTCAAACTTTGTAATGAATTTGTAAGTTGTTGTTATGATCACCGTGTTATAGATGACGTTTGAGCAACCCCAAATCTCATCCTACAGTAAGAAGAGACTATGATACTCTCATGGTCTAAGGAACTAAAACGCACATTAACACTCTGTGTTATAGCAATTGACTTATGACGATATTATCTCAAAGTATAACAAATAAGTTTGCGTCGATTCAATATGATCGTTCTTCTAACGTCACACTCTCAATGTTGTTTTGGTACTATCATTACTTTTAGTGATATTTCGAGATCCGAAAAACATGATCACGAACAACACTTGATCTAATCTTAGAGGTGAGACTAGGAATCTTATTTTACCATTTATCATTCTACACGCGCATATGAGTTTTCCACTGAATCGCATATACCAGCATCATAGCAGTTATAGCATAGAATATAAACTCTCAATCATGAACACGGAAATATAAAAATATAATATTATTTCCTCTAGGGCATACTTCTCATCCCCAAGCTTAATTTTTGCTTGCCCTCGAGTAGGTAAATGATAAACAATGATATTTTTTATGTTGAATGCTACCTAGCAATGTTCTTGATCAAATGATGTAATTATGGTATGAATTTGGGATATAGATCATTCAAGGCAATATTCTATCAATTTGACATCAAAATAATAATACACAAGCATGCAAATAAACAATCATTGCCTTTTAAAAATAAAGATGCTAAAGAACAAGATCTGTACACACTTAATCATGATAAGGATACAATGCTCAACTTCCTAGCATAAAGACATCAAATCATGAACAACCCCGGCACCAAACCAATCAATTAAATCATAGTTTTCTTTCTTCAACTTTCAACTCCCACGCAATACTTGAGTGTGAGCCATAGTCTTAGCACTTTGGATGGCGAATAGAATAATGATGGGGGTTCAGTTGAGAAGACAAAAATATAAGAAAGTCTCACATCAACGCAGCTTGATCGTTAGGCAATGGCGAGGCTTACAATCGATGTTAATGCGAGGAGTAGGGATTGCCATGCAACGGATGCACGGGAGCTATAACTGTATAAAAGCTCTCCTAATGAAACTAAGTGAGTGTGCATCCAACTTACTTGCTCATGAAGACCTCAAGCTTTTTGAGGAAGCTTGTCATCTAAATATGCAAGTCAAGTTCTCATAATGTAAAAATCCCACTATCATATGAAAATGAAAATCATGAAGACTCTATGACATGCATGGTGCTTCTTTGAAACACAAGTGTGGTAAACGATAGGTGTGCACCCCCTTTCTGTTTTACTCTCATTTCATTTTTTGATGGGCTCATGGATCTCCTCCATTTTTCTCCTTTTTCTAGGGACCATTGATCTCCTCAATTTTTTTCATTTTTTCAGTCCTCACTAGTAAGGCACACTCTAGAAATGATGATCATCACATTCTTATTTTACTTACAATTCTAAAATAAAAAAACAATATGATGACTATATATGAATGTCTCTGTTAGTGTACTAGGATGTGCAATGATCTAGTGTAACATGTATAATAATGATGATGATGGCCTTGTCACAAATCTTATGTCATCTCTATGATCACGCAAAGAAAAATGACAATGAATGCTCAAGTCATGTAATGAATAATACAATGAAAGTTGCATGGCAATATATCTCGGAATGACTATGAAAACATCATAATAGGTGGGTATTGAAAGGATCGATATGGTTGACTAGAGGGGGGGTGAATAGGCAACTACCAATTTTTAGCTTTTCTTTACCAAATTAAACTTTGCATCAAAGTAGGTTGTCTAGATGTGCAACTAGGTGAGCAACCTATATGATGCAATAACAACAAGCATACAAGCAAGCAAGGGTAGAAACAATAAAGAGCTTGCACAAGTAAAGGTAAGAGATAACCAAGAGTGGAACCGGTGGAGACGAGGATGTGTTACCGAAGTTCCTTCCTTTTGAGGGGAAGTACGTCTCCGTTGGAGCGGTGTGGAGGCACAATGCTCCCCAAGAAGCCACTAGGGCCACCGTATTCTCCTCACGCCCTCACACAATGCGAGATGCCGTGATTCCACTATTGGTGCCCTTGAAGGCGGCGACCGAACCTTTACAAACAAGGTTGGGGCTCTCTCCACAACTTAATTGGAGGCTCCCAACAAAAACCATGAAGCTTCACCACAATGGAATGTGGCTCCGAGGTGACCTCAACCGTCTAGGGTGCTCAAACACCCAAGAGTAACAAAATCCACACAAGAAAGTATGGGGGAAGCAAATATCCTTTGGTGGAAGTGTAGATCTAGGTCTCCTCCTTCAATCCCTAGCAGATCAACAAGTTTGAGTGGCTAGAGAGAGAGATCGGGCAAGAGAGCTTGAAGGGCATTAATGGTGAAGTGAGAGAGGTCAAAGGTGGGAGTGGTAGGTGGGAGAAGCTCCCTTAAATAGTCACCCACATTTCCAACCGTTACTGCGTTTTTGGCACTGCAGCAGTACAACCGGTCCTTGTCCCGGTACAACCGGGACTCATGGTGTAACTGCAGAACCCTACCAAGCGGTACAACCGGACAGGCGGGCGGTAGTACCGGCTAAGAAAAACAACCGGACTAACCGCCTGGCTACCGCACAACCACCGCATCAAAACAGGAGCTTGACCGGTACTTGGGCGGTGCCTGGCCGGAACAACCGCATGGCCTTGAGCTCTTGGGCGGCTAAGTTCTGAGCGGAAGAACCGCTCAGACCACCGGTGGTACCGGTCATCGTGGGACGACCGGACCAACCGGGCCACTACCGCCCAAGAACCGCATCAAACCAGAAGCGAGAGCGGTACTTGAGCGGTGCATGGACGGAACCACCGCCCCAGCTGTTGCAGAGCATGGTGGCGGTACCACCGCCCGGAGGCAGCGGTACAACCGCTCGAGCAAAGTTGGTGAGCAACAAGACCCAGCGGTACAAAACAGTGAGCAGGAAAGAGGGGAAGAGGCAAGGAAAACTCTCTCTCTTACACACACCTGAGGAAGGCAAAGAGAGGGTGAGAAAAGTGTACGTGAACTGATTCCCCCAGAGCTTCCTAATGAGGATTCCCTCTTGATAGTACGGGTACTCTACTACCAAAGAAAAATAAAAGTGCAGAGGACACGTCTACGATCTTTTCCTTCAAAGAGGCAATAGCAATCCGATGTAAGCCTAAGCATCGAGAACCTAAAACATATAGCACACGATTAGACCACAAAGGGTTGTCATCATCATCCAAAACATAAAGAAGGGAAATGCCCTTTCAATCTCCCCCTTTTTGGTGGATGATGACAACAACACGATTTGCAAGAGATAAGTCAATGAAATCTAGACGGAACTCCCCCTGAATGTGTGCCCCAACAAGAACTAGCTGTTAGAAAGCATGGGCACACTTTCAGGACTAGACTCCCCCTAGATTTTATAGACTCACCACTCTGAGCACAAAAGGAGAGACAATATAATACTTAGAGGCAATACTAACGATAAAGACCTACGGAGAACAGAAAGGTAAACGGAGAACAGAAGTCTCACACACAGCAGGGAACGAAACAAGTCCACGAATAGAGACCAACACTAAACACGAGAAAAGGAGAAAAACCCAAGCAAATCCCCGAGACCTATAGAACCCTCTCCCCCTTTGGCATCAAGACACCAAAAAGGAAAAGAGCGAAACTAGCGTCCCAAAGCTCAGGCGTCCTCCTCTGACTCCTCGGTCGCATCTGGATCCTCATCATCAGAGTCGTCATCGTCGTCGTGATCAGATTCTTCCATGGCATTGTCAGCTGCTGCAAATGAGGAGGATGGCTGGGGAGGGGCTTCATCATCAGTCCAGGTGCTATGGGTAGAGATCCAATGCTCCTCTAGGGTGATGCTCTTCTCAGAGCCACTCTGAACCTGCATGTTGAGGTGCTTCATCATTGCAATTTGGCGACGCCGTGCAAGCTTCTCATTGACATGTGCCTCATACATCTTCTTCTGGATGTCAGCCTGGAGACAAAAGGTCTTCTTCACCTTGGCAGTAAGCTTGGCCACCCACGAAGGCTTGTCTCCTGGCTCCAGCTCAAAGTCCTCATCGTCAGAAGTAGCATAGACATCCTCAGGAGCATTTGCAGGGAAGCGAGGCTCGGCATGCTTCTTCTTCTTAAGGAGCTTGACCTCATGAACAGTGAGGTTGTCTGGAGAAGTGAGGAGCTCTCCAGGATGATGAACAGCGCACACAGAGTTCAGAAAGCACATGACAAACAGAGCATAGATTGGGACTTTACGATAGATGACCATGTTGTACATCTCATGCCACAGCCAATTTGACACATCAAATGTTGCCCCTGTCCCCACCATGGTCTTCATAGCAACCATCAAATCAACCAGATAGCCATGAATCTCATCTTGATTTCCAACCTTGGGCAAGAGCACATTGCGGAACACTCGGTGCATGATGTCATAGACCTTCTCCAAATCCTTGGATTCTCCAATAATCCCACGGCCCCGAATGTACAGAGGGGCAAGCTTCTCCTTAGGCATGGACTCAGGAAAATCATGAGGACGAATGCCACCCCTTCCTTCCAGACACCTATCCTCGTAACTAATAGCATTGCAGAAAGCCCTCCAGGGAACATGAAACAATTCATCGCAACACATGAAGGTGAGAGTGCGCGCATCATCTTCCCCAAAATGAATCATGGCATAGAACTGATGGATAAGTTGAACATCAAAGTCGCAGTTGACTGACATGATCTTGACAAGATCAAACTCCTCGCAGAGAGCCAGTGCCTCACCAAAATACTCCATGTTGTTTCTCCAATGGTCAAAATCAATTGTCCACTGCTTGGCATATCTGTTCTTGTTGTGCTCAAAGAGTTCATGAACAATCCGCACTTGCATCTCATTCAGGAACTGAACAGTGGTCCAACGGGGAGCAATGGGAACCTCATACGGATTCTTTGAACGAAAGGCTTCCCAATCCTTGGCTTTCCAATGATGCAACAGCATAACCACACGTTGCTTAGCAGCTTCAGACTTTTCACGGCGAGTGGGCTTGGTGGGAATCACAACTTCTTCTTCATCATCAGACACAACCGGGCGCAAGGTCCTTCATGCCCTCTTCTTGGTCTTGCGAGGAGCAGAGCGAGAACTAGAGCCACCTGAACACACACACGAAAAGAACACACAAAAACCCAACGAGGTTGAGAGGATTGCACCCACTAGCAGAAAAGGAACAAGTTGCAGCAACAGAGAAGATAGAACAGTGCTTTGTGGTTTATATACTCCGGTTGTACCGGATCTTCCGCCGGTAGTACCGCTCCAGCGGTTGTACCGCCCGTAGGGGCGGTAGAACCGCTGACAGTGGCACTACCAGGGAAGATAGATCTAACCGAGGCATATGAATCACACAAGTAATATTCCGAATTCTAAGTGCTGCAAACAAGACGGGAGGCTAACAAAGATCTCTTCTAAACCAGAGATCAAACACTAAACGTGGAACGTTAAGTAAAGCCCTAGACTAGGAAGAACCCTAGAAAGATCTAGAAGCAAAGAGCACGAGGCATTACCACCATCCATGGGAAGAGATCGGGAGGCCTCCACGGAGAGCCAAGGATCCGAAGCGTGAGACACACTCCGGGGCAGGGGTAGAGATGGCCGGTGGCTAGGGCAAAGAGGAATCAGGACGAAGGGAAAAAGGACAACCCTTTAGCCTCGTCAAGTATATATAGGCCCGTAGACACGCCCCGGTAGAACCGCTTAGGGGAGCGGTTGTACCGCTCGTCTGGTACAGACCAGTGGTTGGAGGCAGTACTTCCGGTGCCTGGGAGGCAGCGGTAGTACCGCACAGCGTCAACCGGTAGTACCGGACGTGGGTAACCATGGGTTTGAGCGGTGGAACCGCCCAAGCACCGAACGGAGACCCATTGGGACGGCACAACCCGGTACCAGCGGTAGAACCGCTCGAGATACCGGTTGTACTGCCCGACCACCTATGCCCAAACCAAGATCAAATGAGTGAAATCCGAAGGGAGGAAGAAGGGGAGAACCTAACACAAAGAGCAAAAACGGAACAAGAGAAAAGAACACAAGAGCAACAAGGCTAACTACAACCTCCCGAAGAGAGGAAGGTGGTCGAGGCCACCTATGTTTGAGTCAATTGGTATGGCACCGCGAAGAATTATCCTTGGGTCCATGACCAAAACTCGTCTTTGAAGCACAAGAACCATCAAACATGGCTAATGTGAAGGACTCGATCAATTTATGCATAATGGGGGCAGGGAGAGTTCATTGAGAGAACATCACTCCCCCTATGTCCATGCCTACACCTAAACTAGACAACAAATTGAGCGAGGTAGGGTGTACAAGGGTTCAAGCCACATTGCTTGAATCAATGATATTTATCTCATGCCTTAACTCGCGAAATCTAGCTTCATCCAAGGGCTTCGTGAAAATATCTGCAAGGTTGTCATGAGTGTTGACATAGTTGAGCTCGATCTCTCCTTGCCTAATGTGATCCCGGATGAAGTGATGCCGGATTTCAATATGCTTCGTCTTGAAGTGTTGCACCGGGTTGAGAGAGATCTTGATGGCACTTTCATTGTCACACCAAAGAGGCACTTTGTCACAAGTGACACTGTAATCCTTTAAAGTTTGCCTCATCCATAGGAGCTGAGCACAACACTTCCGGCGGCAACATATTCCGCCTCAGTGGACGAGAGAGACACACAACTTTGCTTTTTGGAAGACCAACTTACCAAAGAGCAGCCAAGGAATTGGCACCCTCCGGAAGTGGACTTCCTATCCACTTTGTCTCCCGCCCAATCGGAATCCGAGTACCCTACAAGCTTGAAGTTTGATCCTCTTGGGTACCATAAGCCAAAGTTTGGGGTATGAGCCAAATATCGAAAGATTCGTTTGACCGCCACATAGTGAATTTCCTTAGATGCGGCTTGAAACCGTGCACAAATTCCCACACTCAACATGATGTCCGGTCTAGATGCACAAAGGTAAAGCAAGGAACCAATCATGGAACGATATACCTTTTGATCCACCACTTTACCATTGGGATCTAAGTCAAGTTGTCACTTGGTGGGCATTGGAGTGGAAGCCGGCTTGATGTCACTTAGCTTGAATCTCTTAAGCATGTCTTGAGTGTATTTGGATTGATTGATGAAGGTTCCTTCTCTTCTTTGCTTCACTTCGAACCCTAGAAAGAACTTCAACTCCCCCATGGAGGACATCTCGAACTTTGAGGTCATGAGAGCGGCAAATTCCTCATTGAAAGCTTTGTTAGGAGAACCAAAGATAATATCATCAACATATAATTGGCACACAAACAACTCCCCTTTGACCTTCTTAGTAAAAAGAGTGGGGTCGATTAGCCCAACTTCAAAACCACGGTCTTGTAACAACTCGGTAAGGTGGTCATACCATGCACGTGGGGCTTGTTTAAGGCCATAGAGTGCCTTATCGAGTTGATACACATGATCGGGAAAGTAGGGATCCTTGAACCCGGGGGGTTGCTTGACGTAAACCAATTCATTAATGGGACCATTAAGAAAAGCACTCTTCACATCCATTTGTTGTAACTTAAAGTTATGATGAGAAGCATATGCAATCAACATGCGAATGGATTCAAGACGAGCAACGAGAGCAAAGGTTTCACCGTAGTCGATACCCTCGACTTGGGAGTAGCCTTGTGCTACCAAACGAGCCTTGTTGCGAATGATAATCCCATGGGCATCTTGCTTGTTCTTGAATATCCACTTGGTTCCAATGACATTATGGTTCCCCGTTGGCCTTGGCACCAATCTCCACACTTTGTTGCGCTTGAAGTTGTTGAGTTCTTCGTGCATGGCATTGAGCCAATCCGGATCTTCTAGCGCCTCATAGACCTTGTGGGGTTCCACACAAGAGACAAACGCGTGATGCTCACAATAATTTTCTAATTGTCTACGAGTGCTTACCCCCTTTCTTAAGCTTCCAAGCACATTCGTCATGAGATGATCCTTGGTGGAGAGCTTGGATGCAATCTTGGCGGCACGACGCTCTAATTCCTCCTCGGTGGTGAGTTGAGGAGCGGTTACTTGATCATCTTGTGCGCCGTCATGAACTTGTTCTTGATCTTGAACTTGTTCGGGGGAGAGAACTTGACCTTGGGCATCACTTGGTGTGTCAACACCGTCTTGAGTATGATCTTGCCCTTGGTCTTGTTCATGAGGTTGAGGGCCTTCACTTTGTTCTTCGGAAGCGTGTGGGCCTTGGGTTGATGATGGCTCCACTTGAGTGGAGCATTGTCCTTCTCCTTCGGCCACAAGGGGTTCCTCAATGGGTAGGATAAAACCAACACCCATTCTTCTTATGGCTTGAGGAGGAATTTCATCACCTACATCACAAGTGCCACTTTGCTCCACTTGGGAGCCGTTATTCTCATCAAACTCCACGTTACACGTCTCCTCAATAAGTCCCGTGGATTTATTGAGGACACGGTAAGCATGAGAGTTAGTAGCATAACCAACAAATATGCCCTCATAAGCTCTAGCCTCAAATTTAGACAACCGAACACCTTTCTTGAGAATGAAACACTTACACCCGAATACCCGGAAGTACTTGAGGTTGGGCTTGTTACTGGTGAGTATCTCATATGGAGTCTTGTTCAAGCCCTTGCGGAGGTAGAGCCGATTGGATGCATGACACGCGGTGTTGATGGCTTCGGCCCAAAAGTTGTACGGAGACTTGAACTCCGCCATCATGGTCCTTGCCGCATCCATCAACATCCGGTTCTTCCTCTCCGCAACACCGTTTTGTTGAGGGGTGTAGGGTGCGGAATATTGATGTTTGATTCCCTCATCACTAAGAAACTCATCCAAGGTGTAGTTTTTGAACTCGGTGCCGTTGTCACTTCTTATTGTCAAGATCTTTGCATTGTGTTGACGTTGTGCTTCATTTGTAAAGTCAATGATAGTTTGTTGGGTCTCGCTCTTCCTCTTGAAGAAATAGACCCACGTGTACCTTGAGTAGTCATCCACAATCACCAAGCAATACTTCCTACCTCCGAGACTATCGAAGGATGGAGGCCCAAAGAGATCCATGTGAAGGAGCTCCAAAGGCCTCTTTGAATAAATGATAGTCGTGGGAGGGTGAGCCTTCTCATGTAGCTTTCCTTCGATACAGGCACTGCAAGCACGATCTTTAGCAAAACTAACATTCGTTAGTCCACGGACATGGTCCCCCTTGAGGAGACTTTGCAAAGATCTCATATTGACATGGGCTAAATGGCGATCCCAAAGCCATCCCACATCAACTTTAGCCATTAGGCATGTCGCGGTCTTAGTGGGTCGCTCCAAAAAGTTAATCACATATAGACCGTTCTCGACATGCCCAACAAAGGCTACTTTAAGAGTCTTGCTCCACAAGAGGGCCACGGTATCAATATCAAAGAAAGTGGCAAAGCCCATGATTGCAAGTTGACGAACGGAAAGTAAATTTTATGCAAGGGACTCAACAAGCATGACCTTCTCGATCGTGAGATCATGAGAGATGACCACCTTGCCAAGTCCCAATACCTTAGAAGATGAGGCGTCACCCCACTCGACATTGGTGGGTATAGATGGAACCTTGTGCACGTCCACCACCAAGTCCTTGCTTCCGGTCATATGATTTGTAGCTCCGCTATCGAGCAACCATGATCCACCACCGGAAGCAAACACCTACAAGAGATCAATGCTTGGTTTTAGGTACCCATTTAGTAATGGGTCCTTTAATGTTAGTAACAAGGGTCTTAGGAACCCAAATATACCATTCAATATACTCATGAAGAGAACCAACAAATTTGGCATAAACATGCCCATCACTAGCACGGCATAACACATAAGAAGGATTAAAATCGCTGGCTTTGTTGGGAGGGGTGACATTGCCCTTCTTGACATTGTTCTTCTTCTTCTCCTCGTGGCACTCTCTCCCTCCCTCACAAAGGTTTGCATGAGGGGAGGAGGTCGTTTGGTCTTGTCATTCTTCTTCTTGTTCTTGGAGTCGGGCACGTACCCAACCCCTTCCTTGACCACACTTCCCTTTTGGTTGATCAAGAGATCGTTGAGGTTCTTCTTGCCTTGTATGCAAGTCGCAAGACCTATCTCAAGTTGCTCCTTCAACTTAGCATTTTCCTCAACAATATGTATATGCTTACAACACGGGTTAGTAGCATTTGCATTATCAATTAAAACCATATGAGGAAAAGTTGCTTTCTCCTTAGTTAGCTTCACTTGGAGTTGATCATGAGACTCCTTGAGACTAGCGTGAATACCCTTCAAGGCCTTGTGGGCCTTGTCAAGTATATCAAACTCCTCTTTGAGTCTAGCAAGATCAACCCCGAGTTTGGCCTTCTCGGAATTTAGCACACGAGAAACAATGAGGACATGATCATAATCTTTCTTTAACTTAGCATGATCAATGTTGTGTGACTCCTCAAGAGCCAAACGAAGACCACGCTATTCCTCAAGAGCATTGGAAAGATCCGAAATCTCATCAGCATAGTCACGACTATGCCCTTCCATCTTAGAGATGGTGTCTTCGTGAGCCTCGATCATGTCATTGGCCTCACCAAGTTGTTCCAAGAGAGTAACAAAGTGCTTCTTGGATTTTCCCTTGAGTTTGCCCATAAAGGCCCCAAACTCGTTAGCCTCCACATTAGCTCCCTCAAGTTCATTAATGCAATCCATTAGGGAAGGATGATTAATGATGGTAGTTTTGATGTTGGAGGTTACCTTGTTGGTGGCTTTAGCCATAAGGCACTTGGCGGTGATGCTCTCGTTGGGTGAGTCGAAGAGAGACACCCGTGACGTTGTTGCAATGGCAACGAAGGCCATGGCAACCGACTCATCATCTTCATCATCGTCATCATCCTCATTGTACTCTTCTTGCACAACCAAAGCCTTGGGAGGAGTCTTCTTGGTGAAGTTGTTCTTGTTGGGGAACGACTTGGCCTTGTCCTTTCGGATGAGTTTGCCACCATTGTCTTCCCTCTTCTCATACGGGCATTCCGCAACGAAATGACTCACGTTGCCGCAATTGTAGCAAGTCCTTACACGTTGCTTGCCCCTTGTGCCACTCAAGTTGTTTTTGCTAAAGTTGTGCCTCGAGTTTTTCTTGCTCCAAAATTGCCTTGAAGCAAGTGCCATGTGTTCATGATATGCATACTTCGTATCTTCGGGGTTTCTCTCCTCTTCTTCCTCTTCTTCTTCTTCCACGGTGAGCTTGACCTTCAATGCAAGGTTAGGCTTCTTTGCCCATTGAGAACGGAGCACCGCAATGTCGGCGGTCTTGTCCAAAATGTTCATGGCCACAAACTCATCCAACACTTTGCTTGAGGTCAAAGTGTGGAAGTCCGGTCTTTGACGAATGACGGAGGACATGGCCTTGTGGCAGGGCATCATTGCCATGAGGAATTTGTGCTTGATCCAATTGTCATCTATGTCCTTGCTCCTGTGATCTCGTAGTGAGACCGCGAGTTTGGTTACTCTTCGATAAAGCTCACGAGGTTCTTCATCTTCCTTCATTGCAAACTCATCGGCCTCATCTTGTACCACTTCATAGTTGGAGCGTTGAATGCTTGCGCTTCCCCGGTAGAGAGACACGACACAATGCCATGCATCTTTGGCCAAGGCGAAGGGACGAAGATGAGGTAGGTCTTTGGGTGGAATTGCATGTTGAATGATGAAGAGAGCATTCTCATTGAATTGATTATCCGTGGCTTCTCGAGGAGTGAAGTTGCTTGGATCATGTGGATAGAAACCTTCTTCAATGATTCTCCAAAGGTTAGTGTTCACATGATTTAAATGACGTTTAAAGCGGAACACCCAAGAATCAAAATCCTCATTTTTCACAATCTTAGGGGGAGGACCGTCATGATTCAGATGAGTGGAAGGAACCGGTCCACCATAAACAAGTGGTGGTTCCACATGGGCAAAGATGCCGGTGCCATTCTTGCCACTAGAAGAAGGAGCCTTTTCACTACTAGCTTCCCCCTTGTCGGGGATAGCATCCGTCACCTTGTTGGCGGGATCACCCACTTTCAATGGTGCGGTGGATAGTTTAAGCCCCTCAAGAAATTTAGTAAACATGCTTTCAACTTCGGTCGTCATGGAGGTTTTCAATGTCTCCAAGGCCACATTGAACTCCTCACGTGAGACCGAAGTTCCCCCATCACCCGTAGACGAGATAGGATTCACACCGGAGTGTTCCTCCACACCATCTACGGTATCAACCATACTCTTTGGACGGTAAAGTCCTTAATAAAGAGACGAGGCTCTGATACCAATTGAAAGGATCGATATGGTTGACTAGAGGGGGGTGAATAGGCAACTACCAATTTTTAGCTTTTCTTTACCAAATTAAACTTTGCATCAAAGTAGGTTGTCTAGATGTGCAACTAGGTGAGCAACCTATATGATGCAATAACAACAAGCATACAAGCAAGCAAGGGTAGAAACAATAAAGAGCTTGCACAAGTAAAGGTAAGAGATAACCAAGAGTGGAACCGATGGAGACGAGGATGTGTTACCGAAGTTCCTTCCTTTTGAGGGGAAGTACGTCTCCGTTGGAGCGGTGTGGAGGCACAATGCTCCCCAAGAAGCCACTAGGGCCACCGTATTCTCCTCACGCCCTCACACAATGCGAGATGCCGTGATTCCACTATTGGTGCCCTTGAAGGCGGCGACCAAACCTTTACAAACAAGGTTGGGGCTCTCTCCACAACTTAATTGGAGGCTCCCAACAAAAACCACGAAGCTTCGCCACAATGGAATGTGGCTCCGAGGTGACCTCAACCGTCTATGGTGCTCAAACACCCAAGAGTAACAAAATCCACACAAGAAAGTATGGGGGAAGCAAATATCCTTTGGTGGAAGTGTAGATCTAGGTCTCCTCCTTCAATCCCTAGCAGATCAACAAGTTTGAGTGGCTAGAGAGAGAGATCGGGCAAGAGAGCTTGAAGGGCATTAATGGTGAAGTGAGAGAGGTCAAAGATGGGAGTGGTAGGTGGGAGAAGCTCCCTTAAATAGTCACCCGCATTTCCAACCGTTACTGCGTTTTTTGCACTGCAGCGGTACAACCGGTCCTCGTCCCGGTACAACCGGGACTCTTGGTGTAACTGCAAAACCCTACCAAGCGGTACAACCGGACAGGCGGGCGGTAGTACCGGCTAAGAAAAACAACCGGACTAACCGTCTGGCTACCGCACAACCACCGCATCAAAACAGGAGCTTGACCGGTACTTGGGCGGTGCCTGGCCGGAACAACCGCATGGCCTTGAGCTCTTGGGCGGCTAAGTTCTGAGCAGAAGAACCGCTCGGACCACCGGTGGTATCGGTCATCGTGGGACGACCGGACCAACCGGGCCACTACCGCCCAAGAACCGCATCAAACCAGAAGCGAAAGCGGTACTTGAGCGGTGCATGGACGGAACCACCGCCCCAGCTGTTGCAGAGCATGGTGGCGGTACCACCGCCCGGAGGCAGCGGTACAACCGCTCGAGCAAAGCTGGTGAGCGACAAGACCCAGCGGTACAAAACAGTGAGCAGGAAAGAGGGGAAGAGGCAAGGAAAACTCTCTCTCTTGCACACACCTGAGGAAGGCAAAGAGAGGGTGAGAAAAGTGTACGTGAACTGATTCCCCCAGAGCTTCCTAATGAGGATTCCCTCTTGATAGTACGGGTACTCTACGACCAAAGAAAAATAAAAGCGTAGAGGACACGTCTTCGATCTTTTCCTTCAAAGAGGCAATGGCAATCCGATGTAAGCCTAAGCATCGAGAACCTGAAACATATAGCACACGATTAGACCACAAAGGGTTGTCATCATCATCCAAAACATAAAGAAGGGAAATGCCCTTTCAGGTATGATGGCTATTTTCAAAATGATATGTGATTGTGTGGGTGGATGATTAAAGTTAAGTACAAATGTTGGTATTAAGATTTGCGAGTCCGTATATATGAAAGTGGTAGCCGCTAGCATTAGCAAAGAAATCGCAGTGTGGGATGTCTTAGAGTGTCGCCCATGTGGGTTTGGATTAGTGCGCGCGATGGTTAACTCCTATCAACCTCCCCCTAGGAGCATACGAGTTGTGCTTGCTTCGAGGGCTACTAGACTTTGCAATAAGTATTTGATTTGTTTATGACTAATATGAGTGTTTTGGTCTAGGGAAAGTAGTGGTTGAACCTTACTTCGGTGCACACACGCAAGAAAACATACCAAAACATTTCAAAAAAATATGAAATTTTGTGAAAATGATCATCAACAAATGTTAGAGAGGCTTGCCAAGTTTGGTGGTCAAATGACATCCGAGGAGAACTATACAAAATTACAAATTTTGGTCAAACAATGCACGTACATTTTGAGCAATTTTGTCTTGTTTGTATAGACCTCCTCGGATGTCATTTGACCACGAAAATTTGCAAGCCTCTAACATTTGTTTATGATCATTCCCACAAAGTTTCATATTTTTTCAAAACGTTTTGGTATGTTTTCTTGCGTGGGTGTATCAAGGGTGGGTGTAGAAAAACCACTCTCTTTGGTTTATATGCACTTCCACCATTAAAATTTTGTTAGCCTCTTCGGTACCGTGCATCGTCCACTCTCACATTAAGACATGGTACAAACTTTGCTGGTGCATCCATCCTCGTGGGATGATACGCTCTCTCACACATAAATCCCATTATATGTTTTGAAAATAAAAAGTCCATTTTACTACCCTGAACAAAGTTGGTGGTTCACATCACCCCCTGATCTATTTTTCTGCCCCTTTCACCCCCTGATCAAACCCATACCAGACAAAAAAACCTTTGTGGTTTGTCTCGACCTGGAGCTGACGTGGCGGTGGACAAGGGTGGTTTTTACCGGCTGGTGTGGTAGAGCTGCCCCGCACCCGTTCGTTCTGTTTTTCCACAAATTCCCCAATCCCCTCCCTCTCTGCCGCCGGCGATGGAATCGTCGCGGTGGCGCTGAGCCAAAACCATCGAAGGTGCTCGGACTGGCGGTGGCGGCAATGTACCATGGTGAATCAACCCCAATCCCTCTTGTCCATGCCAGCGCGCCACCTCTCTTGTCCCCATCCTCAAAACCCTAGTGTGATGGCATTCGATGCGGTGGCGGGACTGGTAGGGGTGGACTAGGTGTTTCCGCGGCGTCGGCAAATTAAGGTTAGTCTCATCTCCTTCCCCTACTACACATGGCTGTAGTTGATTGCATGATATGTTAAGAAATTCATCTGTTAATGGCCTAAGTCGAGTAGAATGAAGGACAAGTTCCTGTTTTTAGAGATTTAAGTGTTGCTCTAGTTAATTGCTTGATTTAAGAGTTGCTTCGTTGTTTTTTAGGGATCAACAATGGACAATCTTGATTGGTTAGGCCTTCGTGTCTATTACAATGGTGAATTTGAATATTCAGAGAAGTGTTGCTCTTACGTTGGTGGTTCTGTTGAGGTCACTTTTATGCAGAGGGACAATTTGTCCTTAGCATCTGTCAGGGAGCAGATTGCAGACATAAAGATGGCATACCATGGTGAGTCTTTGACAGACAATCATAGGCTCTACTGGCTATTTCCTGGAATGAATGTTAGAGATGGGCTGAGAAGGTTAGAGACTGATGCAAATGTGTATTTTATGGAGAGATGCATTACAAATGGTGGTGTTGTGGACATATATGTGAACTTGGAAACTGAAGGTGGAGAAGAACAAAATGAAGGAAATGTAGAAGAGCAACAAGAGAACACTGAAAATCCTGGAACTGAAAGTCAAGAAGAGCACACTGGCAGTGATTGGCAAGCAAAGCATGAAGAGGACCTAGATGATTGCTCTGATGAGGCTGTGGATGAGCATGAGGATGAGGATGCTGCTGGAACTGCAGCAAATGTGAAACCCGAAGGTGGAGAAGAGATCAATGCAAAAAATAAAGAAGATGTTGCTGCTGATGAATGTGAAGACCTGGATTGGTGTCCTGGAGATGCAGATAGTTCAGGGGAAGATGATGAAGCAGAGGAGCTGAGAAAGCATTCTAAGGAAGTGCTTAGAAAGATAAGGATGAACTTGCCACTTGATGAAGAGAAGGAGATCAAGGAAAATACAGCACAGTTAATCCTTGTAGATGAAATGGATGAGGGAAATGACACTCCTTACATGGATTCCAGTGAGGAGTATAGTTATGATGGGGATGAGTTTGGAAATTCCATTAGGAGGGAAACAAGATTTCAAAGATTTGATAGCAAGGCTGCAATTCCTGTCTTTTGCCTTGGCATGACATTTAGGGGGAGAAAACAGTTCAAGAAGGCTAAATATGGTCTAGCAGTGAAGAGACAAATTACCTTCATAAAGGATGAGGCTAATAGGATTAGAGCAAAATGCTCTTGGCCTGAGTGTCCATGGTTGATATATGTTGGACATAAGAGCTCTAATGACTGGTTTCAAGTGATCACATTTGTAGACAACCACATATGCCCCCAAAGGAGAGACAACGGATTGGTTACTGCAGCTAGAATAGTAGATAAGTATCAGAGAATTATGAAGGCCAATCCTGGATGGAAAATCAAATCTATCAAGGCAACTGTCAGGTTGGAGATGTTTGCGGATGTGCATGTCTCCAAGATAAAGAAAGCAAAGGTAATTGTGAGAAGAAGAGTTAGAGAAGCAATGCATGAAGAATATGCTAGGGTTTTTTGATTATCAACTAGAAATATTGAGGAGCAATCCAGGTAGCACTGTTGTAGTAGTGCTAAATCCAAAGGAAAGTGCCCCTGTTTTCAGAGATTATATGTGTGTTTCCATGCCTGCAAAAGAGGTTTCATAGAAGGTTGCAGGAAAGTTGTAGGATTGGATGGTTGCTTCTTTAAAGGAGCCCAGAGTGGAGAACTGTTGTGTGCTCTTGGGAGAGATGCCAATGGGTAAATGTATCCAATAGCCTGGGCTACTGTAGAGGTTGAGAACAAAGACTCTTGGTTCTGGTTTATGGCTCTGCTAAACAAAGACTTGGAAATTGAAAATCAAGGAGAAGGGTGGGTCTTTATATCAAATCAACAAAAAGGCCTCATCAATGCTGTGTCCAAGGTTGTTCCAAATGCTGAGCATAGGAATTGTGATAGGCATATCTATGCTAATTGGAAGAAAAAGCATAGAGATCAAGCATATCAGAAAAGATTTTGGGCTTGTGCAAAATCTTCAAACAGGATACACTTCAACTTGAACAGGGCCAAACTTGCTCAACTCACACCAGATGGAGCAAGAGACATGATGCAATCAGGCCCAGAAACTTGGTGTAGAGCTTGGTTCAAAGAAGGTTCATGTTGTGATTCTATGGATAATAACATGTGTGAGAGTTTTAACAACTGGATAGTAGAGTACAGAGGGTTGCCTATTATCAGCATGTTTGAAGCAATTAGAGCAAAGGTCACTGTAAGAATTCAAGTAAACAGAGCAATGCCTGCAAAATGCAATGGAACTATTTGTCCTAAAATTATGAAAAAGGTCAACAAGCTGATACATCTTACTGAGAAGTGTGAGACAATATGGAATGGAAAAGATGGATATGAGGTGAAATTAGGGCAGCATGGTTTCAAAGTTGACATGTAGCTAAAATATGTTCATGTAGATATTGGCAATTGTCTGGAATTCCATGTGTTCATGCTCTTGCAGCATCTCAATGTGGTCCTGATGACATTGTTTCACTCATTGCAAGCTGCTACACAATTGAAGCTTACAACAGGACTTATGAGCATTACTTGATGCTAATGGAAGGCGTGGCTAGCTGGCCTGTGTGTGACAGACCAAGGCCAGCTGTTCCAAGCTATGTGCAAATGCATGGGAGACCTAGGACTGAGAGAAGAAGAGGTGCAGATGAGCCTCCAAAACATCCACAGAAGCTTTCAAAAATTGGAACAAAAGGTAAGTGTAGTCTGTGTGGACAACCTGGGCACAACATGAGAAAGTGCACAAGTAATCCCAACAGGGGGAAATACAATAATAAGAAGAGAAAGAAAGAGACAAAGGTGTGTATTGTCATACTGTCATATAGGTAATTCTTTTCTTGTTTTTCTTTTATTCTGATGTAACTAACAATTATTTTCTCTTTATTTTGTTGTAGCAAAATGAACCAAGAACATCACAGAGAGTCACTAAGGGAACATCTACAGGGGACAGGGCACAATCTTCACAACAGGGCACCCAGCAACAATCTTCACATCAAGGCACACAACACCAATCTTCACAGCAGGGCACCCAAACCAAACCTACAAGTGGAAGGGCCCCTAAACAAGTCAACAAAACTACACCTAAAGCTAAAGTGTGCAAAAGACCAGGAGCAACTTCTAGGCAAAGGAGGACCGTGAGCATGTTTGATGAACTTAGGAGTTAGATACCTGGAACTGTTTACTTTACAAACCTGGTGGCTGTAGCTGCTTGGTTTGCTGGTTCTTTGCTAGATTATGAAGTAGTGTGTTGGCTGGAGAACATGAAGTACTTATGTTTGTGTGTTTTGTGCTTGCTGGCTAAAGATTATGAAGTACTGTTCACAAGTCTGTTTGCATTCATAACAGCTAAATTCAATTGCTTTTGTGTTCTTTGAAGTGGAAATAAATTTCAAATGATTGCAATAATTAAAGTGCTATAAGAAGAAACAACATCAAACTGCTAGTACATAATTAAATGTTGACAGGTTCATTACACATCATTTGTCACACATTTGGCACACACCAAGTCCATTGGCTTAACACATTTGCCACACACTAACTCCACTAGTACATAATTAATAGAAGTTAACACAAGATCAAACTGCTTCTGACTCTCCAATCCCATCTATCTTTCCCAGCTCGGTCTTGAATATGTGCTTGCGACTGAGGTCTTCACCTTCAGCTGGTAGCCACTCAGCAGGCAAGTCCTCAGCTAGCAGAGGACCACGATCAATCACCTCTTTCATATGGCACAAAACGGGATACAACAGTGTCCTCTTCTTCTTTGGCGACAACGGCCCGTACTCACCCAAATCAAACTGCATTGCTTCGTACTCATCCATCGACTCAGGTTGCTTGTTAAACAGAGTTGGCTCAGATATCTCAACTGTCACCAACTTGCCAACATAGAACGGGTCACGAAGCCAAGCCATTACCTCGAGCTCATGGCGGTTTGTCGACGGCAGGATCTCGATGAGTTCGCCACCAAGGTCTTTCAGAACTGCTTTCACCGATACCGTCGTCCGGGACTGGTTGGGGAGGCCTTCGAAGCTGAGCTTGCACCTGTACTCCAAAGCACCCGGCTCAGCACGAATGAATCTGCTCCAGCGTGTAAACTGGATCTAGCGGTGGCAGCACTTGAACTTCATCGACGAAAAGAGCACATCGGTGCACTTCTCCTCCGTTGAGAAGGTGAGCCACAGGTCGTGAGGGGGGCATGCGACCTCGATGACCACCTCCGACGCCACCACGCCGCAAGGCTCCTCCAAGGCTGCCAGAAGAGCTGCCGGCGTCACGCTCTCCTCGCCATCACCAACCGCCGTGGCTAGCAGCACGTACCGGCGGTAGCGGAGCTCGAGCGCATCCATGGACGGAGTGCGGGGGATGAGAACATGGCTCGTCTCCAGTCGGCGAGAAGGCTATCCTCGCCGCCAAACCTCCTGCGGGAACGACCTATCCAGCAAGCTACGTGTAGGTTGGACGGCGGCGACGACCGGGGCTGCGCCACCACCGCGGTCAGTGCTCGCGCCATCGACGGACACGGTGGTGGAGGTAACGCTGCCGCCGCCCATGGAAGCTAGGGTTAGGGATTTCGTTGCGGGAGAGAAAGAGAGAATGGGGAATTTTTCACACGGTGGGGGCATCTCTACCACACCAGCCGGTAAAAACCACCCTTGTCCACCGCCACGTCAGCTCCAGGTCGAGACAAACCACCAAGGGGTTTTTTTGTCTGGTATGGATTTGATCAGGGGGTGAAAGGGGCAGAAAAATAGATCAAGGGGTGATGTGAACCACCAACTTTGTTCAGGGTAGTAAAATAGACTTTTTCCTTCTTTAATATCCCAAAGCTATTGCAAGGAATCAAACCTATCATATTCAATGATCTACAAGTTTCATGCAAGTTTTTATCATACCGCGGTTGTATACCATTATTTTTTGACCAACCATATAACTCATGCAAATTACCACTTCCTATTCAACTCTCTCAAAAGATTTAAGTGAAGCAATAGAGTCCTAATGATTTCTACAAAACATATCACCATGCTCAATCAAATATAAGTGAAGTACAAAAACAATTGCCTAGTTGAGATCATGATACACTCGGCCGTGTCTCCATCTTCATCCTTCAATAGATACAACGCTCCTTCATACACACCCCAATACTTATTGACTTATTGTCAGTGACATAACTACGACAGTAACCAAATAGTGGAGAAGAGTAAGAGCTCATAGAAAAGTACGTGGAGGGTGGTAGATTTGCATGCGTTTGGTTGTGATGCCGTGAGGGAATATTTCTTCATTAGTGTTGGTCAATTTGAGCGTTTAGCCAGGTTTTAAGGTGACTTTAACACCATGCAGGCTAAGTCATCTATATCTATCTATATCAATATAAAAAGACCCAAAGAGGCAGGTCCAATTAATCTCGGCCATCAAATCATGTCAATCCAACGACCTAGACTGCTTCAATATCGAGCGATCAACACGTTTAGCGTGCAGTTAATTTCATGCCAAATATAGTACTAATCACATAATAACACGCAAATAATATCTTATTTAATATCTGCATGCATTTAATATACTTTCAGATTAACGTGCATTGCACATAGTAAAAAAAGAAAAGAAAAAAACAACCGAGCAAGCTAGAACGTGGAGCCACGTAGATAGCCAAACAGGCGAAAAAGTAAAGATTTCGCTTACATTATGAAACGAACGAAGGGAGTATCTGCCAACTTCCTTGCAATCCCACCAAGTTTTCTACGCGAACAGTGGCGTAGCTAGGGGGTGGCAGGATGGTCCATGGACCACCCTGGAACTTCCCCATAGCTTGTATATAATGTAGTAAACAATATTTTTTTGAAAATAAATAAATTTATGTAAATATTTCTATTGATGGACCACCCTGATCTATTGGGCTGGCTACGCCACTGTACGCGAACCAAACAAACTCCGAGCGTATCGTTTGATCGCCGCTGCAAGACTCGCATACATACACAGAAGAAAAAGATCCAAAGGGCAATCTCCGGGATCACCCCCATCGTTCGTGGCTGACAAGAGAACAGGTAGTGAGAGTGGCGCCCACCCTTCCCCAATCCGCCCACCAGCAACCTCCCACGTCAGTCAGAGTAGCTCAACGGCTCATCCATCCATTCATCCTCTCGCCTACGTTGAGGCAGCCCACCAGCACGAGCAAGAAACCACTGAACACTAGCGAGGCGCCATGCTCGGCCTCTGCGTCCTCTGCGGCGCGCCACCGGCCACCGTCTCGGCACCGCCGCCGAGAGCCCGCTGCAGCGCGCCGGAGAAGAGCGGCCGGGCGTTCCTCCTGGGCGTCCCTGCGGCCGTCTCGCTCTCGCTCGCCCTCTGGTCCACCCCAGGTAGAGTGCAAATTCCTCACACAGTCAATCACGTATGTTTCCATTCCACGTACGACAACGGCCAACACCGTTGAAATTTGTGTGCGGACTTGCAGTGAGCGCCGGCATCCTGTCAGGGTCCACCGGGCTGGAGTCGGTTCCAGCGCCCCCGATGCCCCGGCTCGAGTTCCTGGACAAATGGAATGGTTGGTTCAGCTAGCTAATAGCTCTACACTATCTCATCTAATACATATCAATTTATTTATTTTCCGTTAATTTGCACTGAATGAATTCTGAAGCGGAGAACCAGAGGAAGTACGCGGAGAATGACTCGAGGTTCAAGTCCTCCAAGGTGCTCAAGGAGCTGCTGGAGAAGTCCAAGCAGAACAAACAGAAGTATGTGCTCGTGCTCACGTCTGTTTGCTCACTCCTGTGCTGGAACCAAGCTCTCTAACTGACTCCGTCCCATGTTCATGTGATCAATCTCTTTCGGGGCAAAATTTGTTGTTGATATCAGGAACGAGAGGGAGATCCAGGACAAGTACTGCCTGCGGGGCGCCGAGTGGGGCGTCGGCGACTGCTCCACGGTGGGGATGACGGACCAGGAGAAGGAGGACTTCATCACAGAGCTCAGGAAAAGAGTTGGGGAATGAACGGACCACGCTGCAGCATCCGACTCAATTGCTCGCCAGAAACAGAGTTCTGGCACTGCAGAGCTGCTTCTTGCCACAGCGGCAGGATGTAGTGGTAGCATAGTTATTACTAGAGAAAGAGAGATTTGATCTGAGGGGGGGATGAACAGTTGGCAAATACACAATCTAGTTCAGAACAGCTGATGGTTTAAAAAGGTCAATGGGAATAGTGGCCTCTTGTTATGTCAGTAGTACTCCATGCGAAATTTGAATTTTCTCCGTCAGTTAACTGTTAGTGTAAGCCTTACCACCAACAAACCCATAAGGAAAAGTAACTGGTGGCGCACTTCGATAGTTCAAAAATCCATTTGAATACCGACGGATATGAAACTCGATTGACAGAGCATCAGATTGCTCAACACAAGAGATGAGCATACAACCGACATTCTCCCTGTACCAAAATCAAACTGCACGTGAGTAAAACCATCACAGAGAGCACGTCTGAAAAGGAAGTTGATCAAACGAAGCGATCGATCTTTTCATTAGCCGAAGAGTAATACAGATAATCATATTCCTCGAAGCTAGAAACTCAACTTCAAGATTCTTAAACCCTAATACATCTAACGTGAAAAGTTTTCCATATGTGAAAACATGATTACATGATCTTGCTTCTGCCAAGTGACACGAGTTCACTATTAGCTTCCGGCTCTGGATGGGTGTCCAGGCAGTACTAGTAGAATCCGATGATTTCCCAGTCTTGTCTCTGATATCGAGATGGCAGTACAAGGGCTGGCATTCTCGCTTAACCCTTCCTTGATCATATCCTTTGGGTCAATAAGAGGATATATTCCCGTCTTCCCGGTTCCATGGTTTATTCAGAAGATAATTCTGCTTTAGTCTGAAAAAGCCCAGTAAAGCATGTTGAGATGACTGATGCGTCTTTCCATGGAACTAAATATTCCCGAGGCATCTCAAAGTATCATCAGCTGCTTGCCAGTAAAATGACCTGCTGCTGACTGATGTCTCTTTGGACGAACTAAATATTGGTGAGGTATCCGGCCACCAGCTGCTTACAGCTAAAGGCACATTCGCACTCTGGGCACCAGATGGTCCAACAATATGCAGTTGTGTACGACATAATCACAGGCACCAGAGCTAAATATAACTGAAGGGTGTGCATCGGTTCAGTATCAGAGCCAAGCTATCGTATCCTTCCAGCTACCTTCAGAAAAAAGAGAAAACAAAAGGATCAGGTGGTGACAACAAATGCTGCAAAATACTGACAACGGTAACAATCAAGAAAGCATTCCACAGAAGCCAACTGAATAGTTTATGAAATTATTATGTAATTTGATCAAACTGTAATTCATTTAATGACACATTTTTTGAAGAATAGAACCAAGTAACTACCATGTAAAATAATCATCAGAATACTACTTATATGAAACAGACTGATATCAATTATCCTCTCTTTCGGTAGTAAAAAATATGGTTAGCCAACAATAACTGAATAGCTCCTCAACAGAAAATAGCTATCCAAAGATATATGACGGTGTTTTCCCTGAGATAACTTCCACTTCATTCTTTATTCCATGTTTTGATGAACATAACTACTGATGTGCCAAAGTTAAAGCTTTCACAGCTCCATCATATCCAGCATAATGAAAAAAGCATTGTAAAAATGTCAGCTCGACAGGTCATATCCTCAAGGGCGGCAGAAAACGCTGAAGAGTGAAAGTTAAAGTAGCTAAAACTCAAGTGCGTCCCAAACATATCACTCATTAGGTATTTTTTTTGTCAATTCTAGCTAGGACAGTAGCAATTGTTATCACACTAACTCTGATGATGCACATAGAAACACCTACCAGTTTCTTTACGCAAATAAAAATGAAGTATATCATACATCAATAATTTGGTTTTCAACAGTAACTGCTCACACTTAAACAATAATACATAAATGATATGCAAGAAAAGAGACAAGCGAGGGGTATTACCTGCGAGGTTGAGGTGAGGATGGTTGATCAGGAGATGAATGAGAGGAACTAGCCCTAAACGCAGTATGTCTTTGCCCATAAAAGCCATTGGCCATTACTTGGCGAGTGGGCTGTGGTAGATCACCATCATCTGCCATAGAGATTGGCCCCAGTGAACCAAATTCAAGCGGTTCAGAGGAAGAGCCATGATTTGCAGCTGGTTCGTATGGGTAAACCATAAAATATGGTGAATCTGAAGCACCAACACCATTTGGCACTGCATATGGTGATGAGTAAACCCCATGTGCGATATTCCCTGGTCTGTGAGTAGAGTTTGTGGATCCATGAGATTGACCCTGTCCAAGGTATTGAGCACCTGCCTCATGCCTGTGTGAGTCATTTCTATAGGATCTCCGCTGCCTGTCAAACTGACCTTCATCTGTTGTCTGCCTATCAGACCTCATGCCATACCTCTCTGACTGGCTACGTCCATAGTTGCGGCCTGTATTTCGTTGTCTTGAGTTTGCCCAACTTCCTTCTTTATCACTATTGTCACCCTTGTCACTATTATAACCTCCTCTGAAGTATCTTGAACTCGAGGGACGCTCTCGGTCCCTAAATGGAACCTTCTGAGAAAATGCAACGAACAGAATTGACAGCTTAGTATTCCCAGTTAAAATACTATCATGTTCGTAAAGCAACTATCACGTTCATAAAGAATCGCCTGATAAACTATATTGCCCTTGAGGCACAACCACACAAGTAGGGGCATAGAGCTACACATCACCCAGAATATCTTATATCCATGATATAAGCTCTTGAGTTTCCCATGCAGCAACAGATGACCAGTCACTCCAGTTAGCTGAGACTCCGTCAACCATATTGCCAACACCATGTGCACACTACACTTGGGGATACTGAAGTTGTTCCTACTTCCACTTTTGGAGGAAAATTACTACTTTCACTTAGCGATGAGTGATGACTAAAATTCACACCATTGTAGCGATCTAATATTTACGGGGTATTATAACCACATTAAGTACAAAGATAGATTGCTTAGTACAACAGAACCAGATCGGTGGCAACATTTGAGTTGATGGATTGCTAAGGAAACTTTCAAGAAGATGGTTCCGGTTACTACTTATTTTACTACTAATGCTTCTTGACTAGGCTTTACCGGTTACTACTAAGCATCCTGGAACCAGCCACTTGGTAACGGTACTCTCTGCCTGTTTCTGGGGTACAAACTGCATTCATGACAAGCTGAAGAATATCTTCTCTTGAATATTACAGGTAAACACATTTACCGTTTTTTAATTGTACCTATGACACAAATTCATCCATAAAATATACTCCCTCCATAGGGAGTATAAATGTTACAATCTCACAGTAGGGTCATAAATGGATGGATCAAGACAGTCTGTTTCTCAGCATCTATGCCGATGTGGAGCTTCCGATCTCAATAGACGGTATAAATCTGGGCCGTACCAATTCAAAGGATACCTAAATACATCTGTTTCTGTTTGACAATAACAGCATGCCCCTTTCCACTAGATCGTTTGAGTAATATGGAATGCAGCTGGCTACCAACTTAAAACCTACTCCCTCCGTTCCTAAATACTCCCTCTGTCCGAAAAAACTTGTCCCAAGCTTGTCCCTCAAATGGATGTATCTAGCACTAACTCGGTGGGAGGGAGTATAAGACCTTTTAGAGATTCCACTATGAACTACATACGGATGTATGTAGTCATATTTTAGAGTGTAGATTCACTCATTTTGCTCCGTATGTAGTCTATAGTGGAATCTCTACAAGGTCTTATATTTAGGAACGGAGGGAGTATGACATATCACAAGCTGGGACAAATGATATTACATTTCAGAAAGATGATGCTGATCAAACTATACTGCTAAAGCCAGTAAATTTACAAAAGCTCGTTCTTCTATATTATTTTTTGAGATACCAAGAATAAGCATGTTATGTTTGCAATAAGGTAAGACTAATGAACGAATTATTAGGAGCTTACAGGATTTGGCAAGTAGGTTCCTGTTCCACCACGGTATCTGGGTGCATGCTCTCCATAGTGCGGAGGAACAGCAGTAACTCTTTCTGAAGCAGGCTGTATTGGCATCATAGGAAAGGCTCTTTGGCCAGGACCCACCATCTGTGTCCAGTTGACATTCGGTGAAGGTGGTCTTCCAGGCCCATCCCATGGAACATGCCCTTGCATGTACCCTGGAGGCACTGCAAAAGGGTATAATACAGGACCCATGGGGCGTGCATCTTGGCAGAATCGTCCATATTGTAAATTCTGCCAATGACTGGCAATATCACTGTTTAGAATGTCAGGCTTGTGATCATAAGATGGATTAGCTACAGTACTGGATGATGCTGTTGAGGTAGCACTGTTATCAGGTTGGTGAACATCATTGAGTGAACTAAAATTTTGAACAGCAACATTGACAGGAAACTGATCAATTCCGTCATTTCCCTCGAACTGTGGAACAGATCCATCACTATTGCCAGGAACAAATGGGAGCACAACAAAAGGAACTGGTGGACCTGTTGGGACAAAAGTCAGTCCAGAGTTATCAGCTTGCCTCTGCTGAGAGGAACCAATAAGAAAAGGTGCAAACATGGGATTAGGCATCCATGATGCGTTAAAATCATTCCGTACTTGACTAGTTCTTGATGGATCTGACGAGACAGACCCTGTTGCTATGTCAGAAGCTTCATGCCTAATAACTGGCACTACAACACCATTCCTGGCGCCTTCATCAGCTTCTGCCGGCATATGGTCACTGGTATTTCCTGTCTGCCAACCAGTCTTACTTATGCTGAGTGTGGTTGTGGCAGGGGCTGGAAAGGCAGGCTTTTTTTCCCATTTGTCCCTCGAAGCTCGTGATGTCTTTGCAGCTCTTTCATCCCACGAACTCTCTGACAGAGGTTTGCTTTTGGAAGAACTGGGTTGTGAAGTAGTTCTCAAATTTCCACTACTCATGGGGGCATTTCTCCTGACTTCTCTACTTGTTTGATTTTGAAACATGTTAGTATAGTTTTCCTCTACTACTCCGCTATCCTCAACAGTATATTGCATCTGCCTGTCCAAGGGGGGGGCAGATACACCATTAGGTGAAGAGGAACGGTTGTTGTCATCAAAATGATGCACATGTGAATCCCTTCCTTCATGGTTGAAATTTCTAGACAACCGAATACCATACTCATACTGAGTGTTGCCAAGATCAAGATTCGAATCTGATGTAGTACTTTTTTCACTCTCATTACCATCCTCTGTGTTTGGTGCAAACGAAGGGTTGTAAGTATAATGGGCCATAGGTGGTGGAACAAATCCTTGGAGAAACTGCATGTTGTGCAACCACTGGCTCCCAATTAAGCTAGTTGGTGGAATCCCGGCAAAAGGTTTTTGAGGAAAAGCTGTTGGAGGCAGTAAGGGCAAAGATGCTACAGACATATGAGAAGGTAATTGCATTGGCAATTGAGCCTGTCCATTGAAACCATGCAACTTTGCTGATGCCATTAGATTAACTAGAGCATGTTCCTCCTGCTGCATCTCCGATGCCTCAGATACAGAAGGAAGTTCTTCGTTAATCACGAAACCATTGTCTTCATGATAGCTGCTGGAAACACTATTTGATTCAGAAGCTGCTTTTGCACTAGGGTGAGATGAACTGTTCATGGAAGACATTGACTCATCCTGTGAGGATTTAGTGCTGTGGTTGCTAGGCACTTCTGGGACTAAGTTATTCCTTCTACTATTGTAATCATTGTTCACAGGCTTCTCCATTTCTACCACTCTAGTTCGCCTTCCACAAGAATATCCATCAATAGAAGGGTCTGTCAGTTCAGGACTAGACTGGGTTCTTGCAAATGGAGACATGTTCTGCCCATTTCGGCCATTAACAAAGAGAGCATTTGGCATTCTCCCATCCCTTTCACTTGGCATTGATCCACCAGACCTGTTCCTTTCAAGCGGTTCAGAGACCTTGGTGTTGGGTTGTGTCACATTAACTTTTTGGTGTTGTGCATGAGAAACAGCAGGATGAATTGCCTTTGGTGAATTCCGAGGGCGTAGATCACTTCTCTGAGGTTGTTGAGAAATAGGTTCAGCATAGCTGTGAGAACCTTCAGTGAGACTGCCCTGATTAGCTCGAAGTTTAGGTTTTTCTATCTTCTTCTTGGGCATTGTTGCATTTTCGTGGCTGTTTGACGCTTCAGCAGGGACAACCTTCAGAGCATGTTTAGGAAACAGATTTGGTGTAGGTGCGTCGGGACGGTTCCCGCTCCCATGTCTTGTCAATGTATTTGTAAAGAACTGATTTACTTCAGCAATTAGATCTTCATTTGGACATTCAAGTAACTTTGCCAGCCTTTTTGCCCCAAAAGAAAAGGCACTGCGTATTCTAAAGTAATTGCCTGAAAAAGTAACAGGAACTTCTCTATCAGCACAAGAAAATACAATATAAAACTTGCTGTATTCAAGAGGATGATCAGCCACAGCAGCAAAATGACTACAAAGACAATATATGTAAGTGTGTACAAACAAACAATGTATATTATAGTTTAAATTGCTACAGATATCATCTCTTAATCAACCATGTATTGGCTTGGCCAAAATGGGAAACCTAACTCCTGTACCTAGAGCAAAAACCATTTAGAGCACGTGCACAGACGGGTAATTCCTTGTAGCTACTACTCTGTCTCATAATGTAAGACATTTTTGCAAGCTAGTTTAGCTTGCAAAAACGTCTTACATTATGGGACGGAGTGAATATTTATTACTTGCCTAGATACATCAGTAGAATGGTGAGCTTCCACCAGTTGAAAAGCTAGAGCATGTTATTTGTAGATACCCCATCCATTTCTTTTTACTCCGTATATTCGGTTTGTCTGAAGTCAAACTCTCCAAAGTTTGACCAAGTTTACACAAAAGTTTATTAACATTCACAATATAAAATGTATATCATTACATCATGAAATATGTTTTCATATTATATTTATTTGGTATAGTAGACGTTGATATTTTTAAATATAAATTTGGTCAAACTTTACAAAGTTTGACTTTTGACAAATCTAATAAGCAGAGTAAAACGAAACTGAGGGAGTAACAATTATGCATAATTTTTACCAAATAATTCATTTTTTAATTAGAAAGTATTAGTGAATAGAATCTGAGCCTATTGATAGCACTATAGCAGCAATAGGAAAAACCACCAAGCATGAACTCTGCTCAATTCATCTGCTTCAATTAGAATCTTTTAGGTAGTTTGATAATCACCTTTACTGACACTTCTTCCAAGATTGTTATTTGCTCGTAAGGGATCAATAACATTGAAGTGCTTTGAAACAAATGGTTGACCCTGGTTCTCCTGGGTGCGAGGCATAACTCCATACAGATGATTGCATCTATCCAGGAAGGCCTTGGTCAGCAACAATTCACCAGTGTCCATCCGCGGGGGTTCCGCTGCATGAAACAACAAAAAAATCTTAAAACTACCATGTTACAATTAACTATGAAACAGCAGTAAAGTAAGCAACATATATCAGATTACCAGTCATATCTGGAAGTGAACTTATAGGAACTGGCCCCCACAAACTCAAACAAAATTTCTCCCAATCAAAGTTGCTAAAGAATTCCAAGAAACGGTATAACACCTGCAATTGCAAAAGTAACAGATAAGCACTATTCTCATGCAAGGATAGTAAAATGCAAGAGACAACAAATCACCTCAAGTGGTCCAGTAAAACAGTTGTTGAACACGTGAAATATGTACAGAACAAGGGTCTCCAATGCATAAGTAGATATAAGACCATGGTGAGCTCCAAGAATACGACTCTCGTAGAAACACCATGCCTTTACCAATATGATACTCCGCTTGAATAAATGGTTTTGATTGATCAAGCTATCAACCTAATAAAATGAAAATCCATTAGAAGCGTATAGGCAGGAAAGTCTAGTTTTAATCCTGGAATCTATATGCAATAAGCAAAGCCATATAGTCGGCATTGTAAATCAGTAAATTTGATAGTGTTAGCTAGTGCCTAGTGATATACAGAAAAAAATTATTCCAGCAGGTCATTTGCACATGGTATACACATTCAGTTGATTTGAACAAGAGAACACACCTGTTCAAGGAAACAAAGTGTACACAATCCACCAACTTGGTTAAATGAGATATCAACAACAATGTTGTCCACAAGACACTTGATAAGCTTTACCTGTACATGATTCACGAAATACATTAGGATGATACCAAATGGATGGGGACAGCATAATACAGGTAATGAACCATAATTCATAATACAAAGTAACTTAAACAGAAGATATGTTTCCCTATTCTGAGAACTAATAGGTTAGCGCATCTTAAGACAGCATAATACAGGTAATGAAAGCTCGAAGTACTTTTCCATTACGCAATATGTTGCACTGGGACATCATCATCATCATCATCATCATAATAATAATAATAATAATAATAATAATAATAGGGTAGCGCATCTTAAGGTAGGGAGTATCCCAACCTTCCACCTTGATTTTAGTGAGGCAAAATAGATTAGCACATCTTACTGTAGTGAGTAGCCAGCTTTCTATCACAAATCTTGCAAAGAGACTGTAAGGGTGTCAGAGTATTCTGACACAAACAGAATGTCCACAGACATCTGTGAATCGCAAGAGTTTCCGGGGAAGAAAAGGGAGAGCATATGAATAAATTGAACTATCGCTTCCGATGAGTTGTGTACTTGTATTTGTTCTGTTCTACATGTGGCACAAATCAAAATACAGCAATGGTACTAATTAAACATGCACATGCATGCAGGCAAACGTATTAATTCAACACTGCTCTAGGTATATAGTTACCACAGAAATTAACTGCAAAATAATATCATATCATGTTTCGCTTATCAGAGAGAGACTACCTCCGCCTGAATATACTGAACTTCTTTTACACAAAATTCAGCATTTTCACTTTTCTCTTCACGCTCCAAAGCATCCCTAACTAGATTTGCCCAGGTATCCTTTAATTCTTCGCTATTACTGAAAGCGGTGACATCAATGTCACCATCCGGTAAGTAAGTCTTCAGAGGGACTGATCCAAAAGTAAAAACCTGAAAGAGTGAGATCAATTATATTTCAAACACATATAATCACCAGAAACAATATATTTGAGGCACGCAAAAAAAAAGGCAACACCGAGAAAGTGGCAACATGTTAGTGCAAAAAAAAACTTGTATGCAAGAAAGGCAAACAATGAAACAGGTAAGGGACTACTTCAACACTGACATCTACCAATGTACTTAGACAAATGCTCATTCCATAAGGTACACCAGTAAGTAGGATTGAATCAGGGCTACAATACAGGATTACTCAAAATCTTCCTGACAAAGAGATGCTGGTTTTGCATATCATATCATAGTAAAGGTCGATGTTGTAGTTCCATAAGCCTTTTGTGGTGTGAGTGATTGGTATAACCAGATGTGCTGCTCAGACAGACAACTATTGGGGAGAGAGGGAAGTATATGGTCAACTGGACTCTTTGTCCTGTCAAATACAACAGCAGCGACCTAATTCAGCTAGAACAAGCAACCTAGCATAAACAACCTGACTAACTCCATGTCTACGGATGCACTGCAGAAGACCAAGGAGAAGTGACAGACACTGCAAGCCACTAATCTCTGTTACTTGTGGAAGCAATCGATCCAGTTGTAACACCATTCGTATACCTGGCAGGAGAGGCAGTTCATGATGAGGCGCTGCACGTAGTTGTAGACAGCGTGCCTCCGGCCCTCGGAGTAGGCGTTGGGCTGGATGCGCGCGATCAGCTCGGCGGTCCGGGACTCGGCGACGGCCCAGCGGTCGGGGTCGAGGCGCCGCGTCACCCCCGCCGACGCATTGGGAAGGAGCCCGTTGGGCACCATGGCCATGCGCGCGCCAACCAATGCGGCGAGCCGATACCCTAGCTCCCAACGCGGCGGCGGCTGACCGGGGGACCCGCCGGGGGGGGCGGCAGCCGGCGGCGGGCCGGAGCAGCCCGCTTCAGCACGAATCGAGCCGAATCGGCGGGGACGCGGGAGGCGGAGGGGGGGCAAACCCTAGGCGGGCGACGGATCGGTCCGGCCGCGGGGCGGGGCGGGACGGCGGCGGCTGGGTTGGGAGCGGGGGGGACGCAGCGATGGGGAGTGGCCGGCGTGGGGGAGGGGAATGGAAGGAGGCGGGGGGGTTGGGGCGTGAGGGGATGTGCCTGCCGTGCGGGTCGGTGTTGGTGTTGGTCTGGTCTCGGCTGTGAGGCGTCGCGTGGCGTGGCCGTGCGCTTGCAGCTTGTGTTGGACTAGTGTGGGGTGGGGAAGTGGGGCGTTCCAGGGTTCGCCGCCGTGCTATTATGCTCCTCGGCTCCCTTGTGCACAGCACAACTTTTCTTTGACTACTCTTCTTGAGGAAAAAACTTTTCTTGCCCGTCCCATAAAAAAAACTAGGATTTAGGGTCACCAAAGCGATGTGAAAGCCCATCTATATGAGGTATATTGAATATAATAACATTTTATATTATGAGACGGAGGAAGTACGTGTTTGGAGACATGATACATATTAACTAGTTAACACATCCAGCCGGAAAAAGGCCCACTTGAAATTCTTTTCTCCAAGTTCTACCATGCCTCCTCAACCCTTTCTCAACGATCAAATTAGGGGAAAGGAAGGGACTCAAGGTGACAGCATCTGCACAGGCAATCGACAACGTTTGGAGTGGCAGAGAGGCAGTGCAGTGGCACTTGAGCTCTGCTTGGAGGAAGCTACAGTGTCCCTTATTCGTCAGCCCTAAGCGCTCCACGCTCCATGTATGGTGAGCCCCTTGCTCAAGCACCTATTTTCTCTTTGCTCTGTGAGAAATAATCATTAAAGAAGTCATCTTTATGCCGGCATTGTTGATCAAATTTGATTTTAGATGAAGAAGGGTGTGGGAAGCGGCTTTGGCTACGTTTTTGTTTTAAATGACAAGTGAAGGATTGTAATTTGTGATGCGATTTTGATGCATTGGAACGTATTGATTGTTGTTGTAGGTTCATGCAACAACTATTTCTCAGCTGAGTTTATACATGGGGGCTATTTCTGGGTTGAGAATCGATCAATTCTATGTGAGTAGGAGGGGATTTAGTACGGTAACCTAGATATGAACACTTTGTCACCTCTTGTCGCTGAGAAGATTGGGTGGCGATGGCAGTGGCGGACCAAGGGCAGAACCTCTTTTTCCGCGGATCCTTTGGCCCTCCTCAGGCTGCGGAGTGGCTTGAGTTGTCTCCTTGGTGGCAAGCGTCAACCTTTCGGCGGCCCCAAATGTGACATCGTGGAAGTTGGATCCCTCTGCCTTTTCTCAACAAGATCTCTCTACGATAGGCTGGCGGCTGGAGTGGGTCATGATGAATTGAAAGACCTGTGGAAAGCTAAATTGCCACCAAAGATTAAGGTCTTCCTGTGGCAACTCATCAGGGGGCGGGTTGGGGATATAACTACTGGGTATGACCCGTCCAGGAGGGGCCGGGTCATGCCACCGGCGGCTTAAGATGAAGAGGCCCAAGAAGATATGAAGACGGCGGTTCATGGAGCAAGCTTATTGAAGGCCCAAGACCCGGGGACGACTTGAGGCCCACGGGTGTGAGCCGCCATATGTTTAACTTGTATTGTAAGTCAAGCTTAGTTAGTTACCGAGTCGGACACGTTGTGTATGACCCAGCTGGGACTCTGTAAGCCGCCGGGCATCAACCTGTATATAAAGGGGTGACGACGGCGGGTTAACTCAAGAAACAACTAATCGAGAACTAGGTCAAGCGTGTTCGCTCCCTGATAATCGAAACCCAAGCAATACAACCTAAAGCAGGAGTAGGCTTTTACCTCGTTGAGAGGGGCCGAACCTGGGTAAACTCTCCGTGTCCTTTGTCCTGTTTAACCCCTTTCAAGCTAACCTAGCTGCGATGGCTCCACATCTAAGTCCTTTCGCTAGGGCATCTGTCGTGTTAAGTCCACTACAGTTGGCGCCCCACCGTGGGGGCAGCGCACGGTAGTTTTGAGTTCTTGAAGGGTGACTTCGCAGGGATCAAGGGATACGACGTTGGTCGGATGACCAAAAGTCGTCGCGGTAAGCTCTACATCGACGACACTGGCTGGGGCCCCGAGGCCGGCTCAATCGAGTACGGGTACCCGGTCCCCTTTGGAGGAATCCACGTCTTCATCGACAAGATCGGTGAGTCAGAGCCTAAGTCGGACACCTGCACCGACATCATCGAGACGGCTCAGCGCGCACGACCCGCCAAGGTTCAAGCCGCCGTAAAGCACGCCTTTATTGGTTTCATCCATGGGGCGGATCTTGAGGAAGGGTCTGTGTCCAGGGGAGAGACGATAATCTGTTCTGATGGTGAGTCTTCAACTGGTGAGACCGATTCAATGTATCAACTGCAAGACGACAAGCTTGGGGGCTGTTCCGACGGTGATAGTATTCCGGACCCCTATGAGCCGCCGAATAGGGTTGCGATCTTCATGGCCGGTACACAACCGGTGCTCGGTTCGACGACTGCTGTGGCTATGACCTACAGTTCAATGGCTACAGCGACGACAGCTGGTGCTAGCGGCTCTGCGCGCCCGCCTGCTCAGGTATTATCCGAGCTTTTGGAGGCTTTGGCGACCTTATTGGCTGTGGAGGTGACACCAAAAAATCAAGCACAACATAAGGTGGACGTTGTGAGATTGCGAGATGAGGTAGCTCAAGCCAAGGAGGAATTCAATGCTGAGAATGCTAGGATGGCAATGGAGCGAGCTACTTTGGACGCTGAGACACGACAGATTCAGGCAGAGTCGTACCGGCTTACCTTGGATCAGAACGCGTCAAACGTTGTTATGAGGAGGAGGCACCAGACCCGTCTGCCCACAGGGTTTGAGGCTAGGAATCTTTTCAACACACCTCGGGCAGGAACCAGTAACCCGCCAGTGGTAAACCGGGTTATAGAGGCACCCGAGACTGGAGCGTCGGTTCAGCAACATGCTATAGACCCGCCTCGTTTGAATTTGACTCTGCCTCAGCACATTCCGATGCCACCGGGTCATTATTCCAACCCTCTGGACAATATGATTGCTGCAGCTACGCGATTGGCGGCTCTCCCCGTTGAAGGTGAGTCTCCAGCCGCAATGGAGATACGGAGGGCCAGGGAGCTTCTTCAGACAGCGGTGGCTCAACAGGCGGCTTATTCATACAGTCGTGAGCGAATTCATTCAACCCCTCGTCCAAGCCGGAGTTACAGTAGGCATATTGACTCGCCAACAGTTTCAAGCAGTGAGCGGCACCATAACGAGCCTCGTAGGCATGACCCGCCGCGTGCTAGTAACGATGCTCAGGCTTTGGCGGATCAGGGCAGGGCGCGTCCGAAGGCTGAGCTAGCGGCTCAGCTAGCGGCTCAACAATAATCTCCGGCTTACCCGTCAGTGTCTGTGGAGGCAGGAGTAACCTCTAGAACCCTTGGTGTGCCATGTTTAGTGCCAACTCTACGTAATGAGCACTTGCCTAAGGATTCTAAAGGCCCCCGCAAGGTGCCTAATTACACTATGGATCAGCCCCCAGAGGCCTGGATTGAGAGCTATGAGATGGCCATGAAGATGTTGGATGTTGGATGGGCCAACACGCACTTGGTTGAAAGGATTGCCCCCTAACTCCATCAGGTCATGGGCCAAGTTGAAGACGCGTTTTATCCAAAATTTCAAAGACATGTGCAAGCAGCCTATGTCGATTCTTGATTTAGATTCGTGTGTCCAGGGGGAGGGCGAGTCAACTACCAATTGGGTGAGCCGGATCTCGAACGTTATCCACTCATCGGACAGTATCAACGCCGGTTTAGCCGTCCTGGTGTTGGAAAAGAATTGTCGGTTCCTTCCCCTTAAGCAGAAGCTGGGGAGGCTTAAGCGCCACTGCAATGATATGTGAGAGCTCATGGCAGCTCTCGTCAAATACGCCGACTCTGGTAGTACTAAAGACCCCGAGTCTGATGAGGAGAAGGCCGGCAAGAGGAAGAAGAGCGGCAATGCAAAGGGACAACAACATAATACGGTGGGTCAAGGTGGCAACGGTAAGCGCAAAGCCGATGGTGGTTTAGAATTTGTAGCTAACACTAATATGTAGGAAAATAATCAACGTCATAAGGGGAAGTCATCAGTGCCCTGATTTGGCGGACCCAAGTTCAACCTTGAGGCGATGATGAATCAGCCTTGCCTGAAGCATGATACGAAGGAGAAGCCGGCCAGTCATCTATGGAAGAATTGCTTCATCATGAGGGAGTATAGAAATTCCAGTTTTTTCGAAATAACCATGGCCCGCATGGCGGGTCAGGATCCGGTTCCCACGGACCTGGCTTTGGAGGTGGTGGCTCAAGCTTCGGTTTTCAGGGACAAGGTAACCAAGGTGGTTTTAATCAGCAATCTAGTCAAGGAAATCAGCAGCAGCAGTCTGGTTATCAGAGTATTCCGAAGTAGCTAAATAGTGGACAATATCATGTGTTTACCACAAGTCTGTGCAAACGAGACCAGAAGATTCATAAACGGGCAGTGAATGCAATTGAGCCGGCAGTCCCTCACTACTTACGATGGTCTGAACATCCTATGGTATGGAGCCGTGAGGATCATCCGCCCCGGGTTGACAATCTGGGTCAATTGGCTTTGGTGGTGGCTCCTCAGGTTGGAGGGTACAAGTTCACCAAGGTGCTTATGGATGGAGGCAACAACATCAATATCCTTTATTATGATACTTTTTGTCGTATGAATTTAACTGACAAGGATCTTAAGTTGTCTTCTATTGTTTTTCATGGGGTGGTGCCCGGTAAGTCGGCGTATCCAGTGGGGAAGATAGATTTGGAAGTGGCTTTTGGAGATGATCATGATTTTAGAGCTGAGACATTGACTTTTTAAGTGGTCAAGATCAATATCCCTTATCACGCCCTGTTTAGACGGTCGGCTTATGCTAAATTCATGGCATGACCTTGTTATGTTTATCTGCAGCTTAAGATGTCGGGTCGTAAGGGCACTATCACAGTACATGGCAAATAGGAAGATAGCTTTGGAGTGTGAAGAGGGTGATGCCGCTGATGCTGAGTCTGTTTGTGCAACAGAAGAGTTGAAGTTCTACAAAGATAATGTTGACCCGGCAAATATGACACCTTTGAAAAAGCCAACCACAGAGCACGACCCTTTGTTGAAGTTGAAGTTGGCAGATGACACTAAGCTAGTTGATTTTGTTCCTGGCGACTCATTCAAGTAGTTCAGTATTAGTGCTAATATGGATCCGAAATAGGAAGGCACGCTCATCGAGTTCATCCGTGAGGACCGGGACATCTTTGCATGGAAGACTTCAGACATGCCAGGTGTGCCGAGGGAACTCACTGAGCATACTCTCATTGTTGATCCAAAGTTTAAACCGATCAAGCAATTCCTTTGTCATTTTAATGAAGAGAGGCGTAAGGCCATTGGTGAAGAAGTGGTCCGGCTCTTGGCTGCAAGGTTCGTCATTGAAGTCTTTCATCCTGAATGGTTGGCTAACCCGATGCTGGTGCTTAAGAAAAATGGCACCTGGCGTATGTGTGTGGATTACACAAATCCTAATAAGGCTTGTCCGGCTGACCCTTTTGCTCTCCCTCGTATTGATCAGATCATTGATGCTACGACGGGATGTGAGTGTTTGAGTTTTCTGGATGCTTATTCTGGTTATCATCAGATCAAGATGGAAGTTAAGGACCAGGAGAAAACAACTTTCATCACTCCCTTTGGAGTCTTCTGCTGTGTGTCTATGCCTTTCAGGCTCAAGAGTGCCCGGGCAACTTATCAACGGTGTGTTCAAAATTGCCTTCATGACCAGATTGGACGCAATGTTCATGCTTATGTGGATGATATTGTTGTAAAATTCAGGAAGAAGGAGACTTTGTTAGATGATTTGAAAGAGACGTTTGACAATCTCCGGGTCTACAAGATGATGCTTAACCCGGCCAAGTGTGTCTTTGGTGTACCAGCAAGCAAGCTCTTGGGTTTTTTGGTTTCTGAAAGAGGCATTGAAGCTAACCCGGAGAAAAATCAAGGCTATCACTTCTTTGGCTAAGCCGACATGTATCAATGATGTCCAGTGTTTGGCGGGTCGTATTGCGGCTTTGAGCCAGTTTACAAGCCGTTTGGGAGAGAAAGCTATTCCTTTATATCAGATGATGAAGAAAACAGATCACTTTGTATGGAGTGATGCTGCTAATCAGGCTTTTGAGGCGTTGAATAAATAGTTGGCTGAGCCGCCAATCCTTGCATCTCCTATTGATAAGGAGCCCTTGCTGTTATATGTAGCTGCTAATAGCAAAGCCATCAGTGTAGCAGTTGTTGTGGAAAGGAATGAATCAGGCAAGGAACATCTGGTTCATCGGTCGGTTTACTATGTCAGTGAGGTACTCGTTGAATCCAAACAGAGATACCCACATTGACAGAAGCTGGTTTATGGAGTGTTCATGGCTAGTCGTAAGTTAAAGTAGTATTTCCTTGGTCATCCCATCATTGTGGTTAGTTCTGCTCCCTTAGGGGATATTATCCAAAATAGAGAAGCCACAGGTCGGGTGGCCAAGTGGGCCATTGAGCTTGGACCCCACAGTTTGAAGTACATGCCTTGCACAGCTATAAAATCTCAAGCGCTTGTGGACTTCATCAATGACTGGACAGAGCTGCAGATGCCCGAGGAGAAGCCGAATAACACATATTGGACTATTCATTTTGATGGGTCGAGGCAATTGGAAGGATCAGGGGCTGGAGTTATTTTGACTTCTCCGCGAGGTGATAAATTTTGCTATGTCGTAAGATTGATGTTCCCTTGTACTAATAATGCAGCTGAGTATGAGGCCTTGCTACATGGTCTTCGAATGGCTAAAGAGATGAATCTAAGCCGGGCGAGGTGCTTTGGCGACTCAGATTTGGTGGCTCAGCAGGTTTCACGCACTTGGGATTCCAAGGATCCACTCATGGCAGCTTATCCCCGAGAGGTTGATGTTATTGCTGGTCACTTCAAGGGCTATCAAGTGGAACATGTTGATCACGGGAAAAATGAGGCGGATGATGCTTTAATCCAGATGGGGTCCCAGCGTAAGCCGGTACCACCCAACATTTTCCTTGATATTCTGCATAATCCTTTAGTTAAATTGCCTACGAAGGAAGATCTTGTTGTTCCTGACCCGGAGGCACATTTGGTGGTGGCTCTTCACGCTATCCTGATTGGACAGTTCCATATTTGGCTTATATGACCTGGGGTGAGTTACCTGAAGATGAAACTTTAGCCAGGCAGATAACCCGAGGTCTAAGTCAATGACTATTGTCAATGGAGAGTTGCATCGATGTAGTGTCACAGGGGCGTTTCAATGTTGTGTTTCTCCTGAGGAGGCCTGTGAGATTCTACGAGAGATTCATGAAGGAGATTATGGCCATCATGCCAGCTCTAAGTCTCTCGTGGCTAAGGCTTTTCGTCATGGGTTTTATTGGCTGACGGGTCATGCTGATGCAGAGGATTTGGTCAGCAAATGTGATGGTTGTCAGAAATTTTCAAGACGATCTCATGTGCCGGCTCAAGAATTGAGGATGATTCCAATTACTTGGCCGCTTGCAGTCTGGGGGTTGGATATGGTTGGACCTTCTAAAATATCCAAGGACAAAAAGTCTCACCTCTTGGTGGCGGTTGACAAGTTTACAAAGTGGGTTGAGGCAGAGACGGTCAGCAAGTGTGACGCGGCAACGGCGGTTCAATTCATCAAAAAGGTGATTTTCCGTTTTGGTTACCCTCACAGCATCGTCACTGATAATGGCACTAATCTGTCTAAAGGTGCTATGAAAGAATTTTTTCAACATGAACATATTCGTCTTGATGTTTCATATGTGGCCCACCCCCAGTCCAATGGTCAAGCTGAAAGAGCCAATCAAGAAATCTCGAGAGGCATAAAACCCCGGCTTATGGTCCCTTTGCAGAGGACGCTGAGTTGTTGGGTTGAGGAGTTGCCTCCAGTGTTATGGAGTATCAATACTACCCCCAATAGATCTACGGGTTACACGCCTTTCTTCATGGTTTACAGAGCAGAGGTGTGTTCTCCCTAGTGACATCCATCACGACTCGCCCCGTGTGGCGTCTTATGTTGAAGCTGATAATGAAAAAGCACGTCAGGATGCTCTTGACCTTTTGGATGAGGAGGGTGACCTTGCGGCGGCTCGTTTGGTGATTTACCAACAAGATCTGCATCGTTATCATAGCCACCGGGTTAAAACCTGGACCTTTCAAGAAGGTGACTTGGTGCTCTGGCTCATCCAGGATCAAACAAACATGCACAAGTTGTCCCCACCTTGGGAATGTCCCTTTGTGGTCAGTAAAAATCTGAACAATGGGTCATACTACCTCATTGATATTCGAGAGCACAAGGACTCATGCAAGTCTGAGGAGGAGACCCGCCCATGGAACATTGCTCATCTTCGGCCTTATTACACCTGAGCTACCGGCTCTTGTGATGTACATACTTCTACCAATGTATATATTATGATTAGTATAGTAAAGCCAGCATCCCTAATAATTCAGGGCCTCTATCGTTTCATTTCTGAGAATCTGAGTCTTTATTGTCAATCCATAAGATCACTTGGGGGCTTCCTGCTCATTGAGCATAGCTATGACTACCATACTAATCCGGCTTATACGCCTTGAGTGAAACAAAACTAAAGAAAACGATTAAAGAATAACGTTGACAAAATGATTAATGCAAAATGATCCATTAAAGAAAATAATTGATACAACAATTTGATTACTTAATCAATTAGTAGTATCCCTAGAGTCCACTCCTTCCCCATACTACTAGTGAAAGAGAAAATGTAAAGACTACCATTAAAGCAGCCCAAGCGAGAATTACTATATCCATCTAAATTATGTCTCCTATTTCTATGAAGGGATTATTCTACTATTGATCAATAATCATAGTGGAATCAAGGGTACATAGTCAAAAAGGGATTCGGCCCTAAGGCCATGGATCAATTAGTTCAGGGAATTTACTCCCAACAAATTCTTATAGGAATTCTGGTAGAATTAGAGAGCATTAAAAATATGATACTATAGCCCTTTTTTCCTTAAAAAAGAAAGAGTACGGGAATGATGTCTTGAATAGAAGAAGCGGGAATAGGAATATTTTTTATTCCTTTTGTTACTATTTTTTTAAAAGCAAAGGACGCCCGAATATACCATAAAATTATCGATAGATAAATATTTATTGGATACCTACCTTACCTAATGTTTATTTTTGACCTAAACCCTGCAGCCTTGCTTTGTATCATTCTATGAAAGAATGAAGAGATTTTATCCATAACACAACTCCTAAATTGATTTTTGATCGACCTATTTAATCTGATTCTCGTTAGAATTAAGTAGTCCTTACTTTAGTGTATGTAGGTAACATAAGATGTACGATAAAAAATGTATAATAATTAGTAAGTCTTGATATTCTTTCGTGGAGTCCCTTCTTGAATCTTAGATTGAAAAAAAGAATGCCCCTTAGGGACCTTTCTTCGGATACCAAGATTTCTGACATCTTATCCTCGTATTTTAAAATTATCAAATCGAATCTCAATTAAGAACCAATTCAAATTCATATAATAAAAGAATAAGGAAACACTACCTCACCCCTATTAATAACCATTTTGGCCACTAACATCAAAGCAAACCCTAACCCTAGTTTGAGGATGGAACTATGGTATGGTTTCTCTAAACCCAGTATCGGTAGGCCCAGTTACTCTCTTGCCCGAACTTATGCGAAGTAAAAATTTATCGAATTCGATCAACACTATAAAAAACCCTAAGTATTTTATTGATCACGCGGCACCCAGATTTGAACTGGGGATAAAGGATTTGCAGTCCCCTGCCTTACCGCTTGGCCATGCCGCCAAAAAATCTGATAAAAAATCTAGAAAACAGCAAGTATTCATCCACGTTTTCTTACAAAAAGCCCCTTTCCTTTATTTTGAATATAATTCTACTTACTTTTTTCCAATATTTTTCAAAAAATCTATTCCTGCTTTTTTTGATCCAGTTTCTATTATTCTCCTCGATAGATTCTATCTTAAAACATACATTGTTAACACAATAAAACTTCTCATTTCTTTCTATTGAGATGAAAAAGAAGAAAAGGTGGATTTCTATTCACAGACTGCAAAATTCAAAACAAATTGGAACCGTTAACTAGAATTCTTTTTTATTGCAGTAGTGAACTACTCTTAAATCGGTATTATCTCCCCCCTTCAATGGCATAATAAAATATTATGGCTTCATGCTTAATCCATGTATAGGTAAACTTTAGGTCCGAACAACATTATTATCCAAAGATCCCCTTTATGTACATATCTCTATGGGGAATCATGCTTTAATTTTTCAAAGCATTAAATTAAATATCTTGAATAAAAAAAGGAAATTTGCTCTGATATAGAGTATAACCTGACTATCTTGTCCTACCCAAGTGAAATTACGATAAAAGAAAAGCATGGATATGGGGAGAGGTGGATAACTAGATTGGCATGTACTTAAAAAGGGACTTACTTTATTTTAGAATTCCACAATGAAATACTGAATTTTCTAGCAATTATACTACTTTGATCTGAAATAAAAAAGAACCCTCAAATTATTTTGAGAAATTAAAGTAAGCACGCTATTCTAAATCGAAGTAAAGTCAAACTTTCTAGTATATTATATTATAGCTTTATCACATTCCATTCATAGAAAGGAGATAAAATGAGAAATCTTTGCCATCCAATCTGATTAGAATATCATAACATAAAGTATAAGTGGTAGATTTTTTTGTAGGAATGTTTTATGAATTCATTTTCATTTTCATTTCATTTGTACCCCTGGCAAACTTGAACTTTCGTCGAAATGGTCTCTATTCATATGTATGAAATACATATATGAAATATGTATATGGAGTTCCCTGGAATTTCATGTGATTCAGTAAACAGAATATAGATTCCATGATTGCTAGATCGATCCATAGGGATTGATGAAGAGTGAGCTGATAATGGAATTTTTCTTTGATAAATAGGAAACTTAAGATTAAGATGCTCTGGAATGGAAACGAGGGAATGTCCACAATACCCGGATTTAGTCAGATCCAATTCGAGGGATTTTCTAGGTTCATTAATCAAGCCTTGGCAGAAGAACTTGACAAGTTTCCAACAATTAAAGATCCAGATCACAAAATTGCATTTCAATTATTTGCGAAAGGATATCAATTGCTAGAACCCTCGATAAAAGAAAGAGATGCTGTGTATGAATCACTTACCTATTCTTCTGAATTATATGTATTTGCGAGATTAATTTTTGGTTTCTATGTGCAAAAGTAAACCATTTCTATCGGAAACATTCCTATAATTAATTCCTTAGGAACCTTTATTATAAATGGAATATACCGAATTGTGATAAATCAAATATTGCTAAGTCCTGGTATTTACTACCGCTCGGAATTAGATCATAAGGGAATTTCTATCTACACTGGGACTATAATATCAGATTGGGGGGGGGGGGGGAGATCGGAACTAGCAATTGATAAAAAAGAAAGGGTATGGGCTCGCGTGAGTAGAAAACAAAAGATATCTATTCTAGTTCTATCATCAGCTATGGGTTTGAATCTAGGAGAAATTCTAGATAATGTTTCCTACCCTGAAATTTTCTTGTCTTTGCCGAATGCTAAGGAGAAGAAAAGGATTGAGTCAAAAGAAAAAGCTATTTTGGAGTTTTATCAACAATTTGCTTGTGTAGGTGGTGATCTGGTATTTTCGGAGTCCTTATATGAGGAATTACAAAAAAATAATTCAACAAAAATGTGAATTAGGAAGGATTGGTCGACGAAATATGAATCGGAGACTTAATCTTGATATACCTCAGAACAATACATTCTTGTTACCACGAGATGTATTGGTCGTTGTCGGTGTCAAAACCGGCGGATCTCGGGTAGGGGGTCCCGAACTGTGCGTCTAGGCCGGATGGTAACAAGAGGCAGGGGACATGATGTTTTACCCAGGTTCGGGCCCTCTTGATGGAGGTAAAACCCTACGTCCTGCTTGATTAATATTGATGATATGGGTAGTATAAGAGTAGATCTACCACGAGATCGGAGAGGCTAAACCCTAGAAGCTAGCCTATGGTATGATTGTATGTTGCGATTGTTGTCCTACGGACTAAAACCCTTCGGTTTATATAGACACCAGAGAGGGTTAGGGTTACACAAGGTCGGTTACAAAGGAGGAGATATCCATATCCGTATTGCCTAGCTTGCCTTCCACGTCAAGTAGAGTCCCATCCGGACACGAGACGAAGTCTTCAATCTTGTATCTTCATAGTCTAACAGTCCAGCCAATGGAGATAGTCCGGCTGTCCGGAGACCCCCTAATCCAGGACTCCCTCAATAGCCCCTAAACCAGGCTTCAATGATGATGAGTCCGGTGCGCAGTATTGTCTTCGGCATTGCAAGGCGGGTTCCTTCCCAAATTCTGTGTACCTGCCGAAATAATGTCCGGTTTCTTGTGAATGTTTGTACTCCTTGGCTTCTACGCCCAATAATGGCCACTTTCCACGTGTCGAGCGAATGTGAAGAGCCAGGGTGTTTTCACATTTACCCCCCTAGTTGTGTGAATGAGCCGCCTATTTAAAAAGACGAGGATTCAGATCCAAATCACACCATCCTCCCTTGGTGAGCCTTCATCGGAGCGCACCCGACAAAGATCCATTCCATCATGGCCGGTCGACGCAGCTCCTCCTCTCGCACCCCTAGCTCCAAGCCTGGAGATTGGGAGAGATGTTCTGTCCCGCACAGCAAATTAGTGATGCTTCAGTCCAAGGGATTTCTTCCCCCAGCGTGCATGGTCCCGGTTCGAGCCAGGCTCGCCACCTATAATGGCGGAGAGCAAGCGGAGAGCCTTCCCAATCCCTCCAAGGGAGAGCGGGTATGCCTTGTCCCTTATTTGGTAAGAGGGCTCGGATTTCCAATTCATCCGTTTCTCCGGGGGCTCCTGGAGTTCTACGGCCTCCAGTTGCACAATCTTACGCCTGCCTCCATGCTGCATATTGCGGGATTCGTAGCCCTTTGCGAGTTGTTTTTGGGCTGTGAGGCTCATTTCGCTCTGTGGAAGAAGCTTTTCTGCCTTGTGCCCCATTCTCAGAAGGGGTCAATATATCAAGTGGGCGGAGCCGAAGTGTGGCGTGTTGCCGGGACCGGATACCTGTCCGGAACCCCAAAGAAGACGTCCGAAGACTGGCCTTCAGAATGGTTTTATATAGAAGACGTCCCCCTCCCGGATCCTATTCGGATCGGCCTTCCTGAGTTCCACAACGCCCCTTTGAAGAAGCGCCGGAGCTGGCGTCCACGGAGCCCCCTGGAGGAAGATGACAGGGACGTTCTTTACCTGATGAGCCGGATAAGTTTTTTAGCTCGATCCGGATTGACCATGATCAATGTCATGGCCATATGTATCATGCGGGGGGTGCAGCCGCTTCAGTATAGAGGCCACCCCATGTGGGATTTCAACGGGGAGGATGACGCCACCCGCTACGGCCGTAAAGGGCCGGGATCGGTTGCTGATCTAACAAAGATCTTATCCACTTTGTACAAGGGAGAAGAGGAGGAATTCCTTCGTGTCAACCCGCAGGGCGGATTTTCTATGTACAATCCTCCAAGCTGGGTAAGCGAATACCTTTTCTCGCCCATCCGTTTCATATTTCCGCAGTTAAGTTTTCAGTCTAGCGATTTCTATGCAGGAACTGCGCCAGGCTGTAAGGGAGATAAACAACCCCCCTCCACAACCCGAGGACCCTGGACGGTCCCTCGACCCGGCCTCCCAAGAGGATCCGGACATATCCGTGGAGCTGATTGATGGGGTGTTTTACCAATCGAGCAATGACAATGCTTTGGTGGCCATTATGACCGCTTACCCTGGGCTAGTTCTAGCCTCACATGTGACTAAGACCGAAGTCCCACTACTTCAAAAAGGGACCCGTCCTTGCATGTTTTCGATCGCCGTATAACAGCCATGTTTTGCAGGGGAGGTCCTCGAGGCAGAAGGCCGAGCCTACGACGACTGGCCAACAAGGGGCCGCGAGGCCATGCAGACTGAAAAGACCAGTAGTCCGGATTGAGACACCAGCGCAGCGGTAAGGCGCTCCGCCTTTATTGCAAGACATTATTCTTAGAGGCATATTAACGCCCATGCCTTCTTTTCAGGAAAAAGAGCGGTCGCCGGACTATACCCGGAGAGGCTACCAATCGCGCCTCCACAAGCCAGGCTCCAAGGCCGGATTCAGAGGCGGGAACGAATACAAGGCATGCGCCGGGTGCTCCTCCAACAAAGGATGCGGATAAACTGTCCGCCACCCATTCCGAGGTGGAAAGTGCCATGAACAACAGGCATCGCCGGACTGTTCTTCGTGACGCTTGTTTCTCCCAAGAGGCATTGGATGCCTTCAACTCGGGAGACGCGCACCTCCGTGCCGCTCAAAATAGTCTAGCCAGAGCAATGGAGCAGTATGTAAAAGACATACGGGTGAGAAAATTTGGTGATTATATATATCAGTAGCCCCTGAGACTTGAAACAGTTAGGATAACTGATTTAAGGATCATTTGTTATGCAGGTTCTTACAGAAAAGAATACTCAACTGTCCCAGGAGCTGGAAGAGTGCAAAGCCCAACTTCAGGCCGCATTGGCCGCAGTAGGGGAGCCCAAAGAGACCCCCTTTGGTAACATATCCTTCAAATGATAAGTATCATATAGAATGCAGCGTGTATGCAGATCTGACGATAAAATTGCAGATGAAACTAGAGTAAATCCGGATAAGCAACAGCTCCAATGCCAGCCGAAGGCCAGTGAGAACGTGCTTACGAGGGTGAGGCAGGAGAAAAATGATCTCCAAGATGCCAACACCAAGCTGGGCGTGGAACTACAAGATGTTCGTGCCCAACTGTCGGACTCTGTTAAGGAAAATCGGCGGCTTCGACGCGGCATATTTAGTAAGTGCTTGAACGAACTTTGAAAAAGAGTTCGGTGAGGAAGCTGGCTGACAGAGTTATGTCTGTAGGTATGCTAACAGGTCGTCCTGCCGAGGAAATGCCTAGTTCAACGCGTGACTTTCTTCCCGAGCTCTCACAGCTGCACGAACGAGTTCGGCAGGTGATGCAAGGCGTCGCCCAGGCCTTGTGGCCATCCGTCTCCATACCCGAAGGCCTTGGAGAGCTTGCAGAAAAGCTGAAGGGAGCACGGCGGTGCTTCCGATTATGGAAGATATCGGCCTGCCGTCAGGGCGCCAGGGAAGCCTGGGCAATGGTGAAGACACGGTACACGAAGGCTGACCCGGACCACATGGCCGAAGTCGGACCTGTGGGGCCTGATGGGAAGGAGATCCCTGTGAGCTTAGTGTACGGCCAAGTAGAATTGGCCGCAAAGTATTCCCAACAGGACTGTAGACTAGACAGCCTATTGGATGGTATTGAAGAGGAATTCAACCAGTCAAATTGACTATGTAATTTTAAAGTGACATGTATAATGCCTTCTAGCCGGATTGTAGATTGTTTGTCGTGGCGGACCTTTTCGCTTCAACCTCGGGACCCGACAGTCCGGAGTGTATCCGAATACCCTCTCGGTTATGTAAGAACCGGGGCATGCGTGGAGACCAGGCGTAGGGGTCATTAGTGCTTTATCAGACAAGTGACCAACTAGTTATGTTATATTACATGGGTAGTAAGAAACATCTTCCAGGGAGAATAGTTCCGTTAAGGGTTCCTTTTCCTGGGTAAGCATGCCCTAAAATGCATGTCCGGACTGCGATAAGTAGCACAGAAAAATCATCTAGGGGCAGATATGAATAATAAAAGTCATCTTTTGTTCATCGACCGAATATTCCCTTAAGAACGCTAGCTTTCGGCTTCACCCAGTCTGAGGTACACGTCCGGCTGACCCGGCGGTAACAATCGCAGAGGTGCTCTCCTTATGCCCTAGCCGAATTATCGGGAACGTAGGGCATAAATACAAGAGCCAGGCAACCCAGCTTGGCCAAAACTTAAGTCATATCGATGCATATAATGGTGAAAAAAGGTACATGCGAAAGTATAACACATGTGTTGGGCGTGAGGCCCAGGTAAATAACTTAAGCTTCTGTGAAAGAAGCCCCCATGTATGAAGAGTGCGGCTAGCCCATCTGTAATGTACGAGTGAGGCACAAGGTGACCCTTGAAGGCCTAGATAAATAAAAGAAAGAAAGGGAAACAAGACAGATGATGTATATGCAGAAAATGGACAAAGGGAGGGGACTAACATAGAGTCCGGTGCTAAGCATAGAATCTTCGAAGCCTGGCTGCGTTCCATGGGTTCGGCTCGAGTCAACTAGTCGATGCATCCCACAGTCGGTACGCTCCACCGGTCAGAACTTGGTCGATAATGAAGGGACCTTCCCATTTGGGCTCGAGCTTGTTCTTTTTCTTATCCGGCAGCCGTAGAACTAGTTCGCCAATGTTATAAGTTTTGGCCCGTACTTCTCTGCTTTGGTATTTGCGAGCCTGTTGCTGGTAAAATGCGGAAGGGGCTTTGGCTACGTCGCTCTCTTTCTCCAAGGTGTCCAGACTGTCTTGTCGATCGAGCTCGGCTTCTATTTCTTCGTACATACGCACTCGAGGTGAGTCATGAATTATGTCACAGGGCAGGACTGCCTCTGCGCCGTACACCATAAAAAATAGTGTATATTCGGTACTATGATTCGGCGTGGTCCGCAGCCCCCAGAGTACGGAGTCGATCTCCTCTACCCAGTGCGTGTCAGACTCCGTTAAGTAGCGCACTAATCTGGGTTTAATGCCGCTCATTATAAGACCATTTGCTTGTTCGACTTGACCGTTGGTTTGTGGGTGATAGACTGAAGCATAATCGAGCTTGATGCCCATTTTGCTGCACCAAAGTTTTACCTCGTCGGCCGTGAAGTTCATGCCGTTGTTAGTGATGATGCTATGGGGGACGCCGTAACGGTGTACAACCCCGGATATGAAATCTATCACCGGTCCGGATTCGGCTGTTTTAACCGGTTTAGCCTCTATCCATTTGGTGACTTTATCCACCATGACCAATAAGTATTTTTTCTTATGGGTCCCCCCTTTAAGGGGTCCAACCATGTCAAGCCCCCAGACCGCGAAGGGCCATGTAATGGGGATTGTTTGGAGGGCGGTGGGTGGCATGTGGCTTTGATTTGCAAAGAGTTGGCAACCGGCGCAACGTTGGACCAAGTCCTATGCATCTGCCCAGGCCGTTGGCCAATAGAATCCTGTACGGAAGGCCTTGCTTACAAGAGCTCGGGCTGCGGCGTGATGACCGCCGAGTCCGGCGTGAATTTCTGCCAAAAGGTTCCGCCCTTCCTCGTCGGAGATGCACCTTTGAAGGACTCCGATAGCGCTTTTTTTGTACAATTCTCCCTCATGGACCCTGTAGGCCTTGGATCGCCGCACTATGCAGCGTGCCTCATTTTGGTCCTCCGGAAGTTCTTGTCTAGTTAGGTAGGCCAGGAATGGTTCTGTCCACGGGGCAATAATGGCCATTATTTCGTGGGCTGAATGTGTTATTTCGGTGGCGGAGCCTCCGATTGTGTCAAAGAGTTCGGTATCGGGTATTTCGGCCGGGTCCAGACTGTTGTTACCAGTGTCCCCTTCCCATGCTACGGATGGCTTGAAGAGCCATTCCAAAAATATGTTAGGAGGGACCGCATCGCGTTTTGTGCCGATGCGGGCGAGGATATCCGCCGCCTGATTGTTTTCCCGAGCCACATGGTGAAACTCGAGCCCCTCGAACCGAGCTGACATTTTTAGGACAGCATTGCGATAAGCTAACATTTTCAGATCCTTGGCATCGAAGTCTCCATTTATTTGGGATATCGCAAGGTTCGAATCCCTGCGCACCTCTAGGCGTTGAATGCCCATGGATACTGCCATCCGGAGACCATGTAGAAGGGCCTCATATTCGGCTGCGTTGTTGGAGTCCGTATACATTATCTGTAGTATGCATTGAACGGTATCTCCTATTGGGGACGTCAAAACGACGCCAGCCCCCAGACCAGCCGGCATTTTGGAGCCGTCGAAGTGCATGATCCAGTTTGAATATGTGCCGTACTCTTTAGGGAGTTCGACTTCCGTCCACTCAGCGACAAAGTCAGCCAAAACTTGCGACTTAATAGCTCGCCGTGGCTTGAAAGTTATGTCGAATGGGAGGAGCTCAATGGCCCATTTGGCAATCCGGCCCGTCGCGTCGCAGTTGTTTATAATGTCGTTAAGTGGTACTTCTGAGGCTACCGTTATCGAACACTCTTGAAAGTAGTGTCGCAGCTTCCGGGATGCCATAAATACCGCGTACGCTATCTTTTGATAATGCGGGTACCGTGATTTGCATGGAGTAAGGACAATGGACACATAGTAAACCGGCTTTTGAAGTGGGAATTTGTGTCCGTCGACTTCTCGCTCGACGACGAGCACTGCGCTTACTACTTGATGAGTTGCCGCAATGTATAATAGCATTGGTTCACCAATGTTTGGCGCGGCCAGGACTGGGTTTGTTTCCAATATGGATTTTATTTCGTTGAGTCCGGCCGAGGCGGCATCCGTCCACCCGAAGTGTTCGGTGCGCCAGAGGAGGCGATAAAGGGGTAATGCCTTTTCTCCCAAGTGGGAGATAAAGCGGCTTAGAGCCGCCATGCATCCAGTCAATTTTTGTATTTGTTTGAGGTCTGTTGGGGTAGCCAACTGTGACAACGCTCGGATTTTGGCCGGATTATCTTCAATACCTCTACTGGAGACAATGAATCCCAGGAGCTTTCCGGCTGGTATGCCAAAAACGCATTTTTCCGGATTGAGCTTGATGTCATATGTTCGGAGGTTGTCGAATGTGAGCCTCAAGTCATCTATTAGAGTTTCGACATGCTTGGTTTTAATGACCACGTCATCCACGTATGCCTCCACTGTTTTGCCAATCTGGTTTGCCAGACATGTCTGAATCATGCGCTGATATGTTGCGCCGGCGTTTTTGAGCCCGAAGGGCATTGTGTTGAAGTAGAATGGGCCGTATGGTGTGATGAATGCCGTTGCGGCTTGGTCTGGCTCCGCCATTTTAATTTGATGCTAGCCGGAGTATGCGTCGAAGAAACACAATGAATCGTGTCCTGCGGTAGCATCGATGATTTGATCGATGCGGGGGAGGGGGAAGGGATCCTTTGGGCAGGCCTTGTTAAGGTCCTTAAAATTGATGCACAGGCGCCAGGATTTGTCCTTCTTTGGTACCATCACCAGGTTTGCTAGCCAGTTCGGATGTTTTATGTCTCTGATGAATCCGGCCTCCAATAGCTTGGCTAGTTCCTCTCCCATGGCTTGTCTCTTAGGCTCGGAGAAACGTCGAAGAGCCTGCTTGACTGGCTTGAATCCTTTTAGGATATTTAGGCTGTGCTCAGCCAGCCTGCGTGGGATTCCTGGCATGTCTGAAGGGTGCCAGGCAAAAATGTCCCAGTTCTCGCGTAGGAACTCTCGCAGTGCGGCGTCGACATCAGGGTTTAATTGTGCCCCGATGGAAGCTGTTTTTGTAGGGTCCGTTGGATGGACTTGGAATTTGACTATTTCGTCCGCCGGTTTAAAGGAGGTGGACTTGGATCTTTTATCGAGTATCACATCGTCCCTGTTCACCGTGGAGCACATGCAGTTAGTTCCTCGGCCGCTAGGGCTTCAGATAGTGCCTTGAGGGCCAGTGCGGCTGTCTTATTTTCGGTGCAGAGTGCTATGTCCGGATCACTGGCAAGAGTGATGATTCCGTTGGGCCCGGGCATTTTGAGCTTCATGTACCCGTAATGGGGTATGGCTTGGAAGATTGTAAACGCCTCCCGCCCTAGTAGAGCGTGGTATCCGCTGCTGAACGGGGCCACTTGGAATGTAATTTCTTCGGGCCTGTAATTATCCGGCGTGCCGAATACCACATCTAGTGTGATTTTCCCAGCACAGCATGCTTCCCGACTGGGGATGATTCCTCTAAAGGTTGTGCTACTTTGCTCAATGCGGCTCCAGTCTATTTCCATCTTTTGAAGAGTTTCCTCATAGATGAGGTTTAATCTGTTGCCGCCGTCCATGAGTACCTTGGTGAGTCGAAAGTCATCCATGATTGGACTGAGGACCAGTGCGGCTGGTGCTCGGGTTGTTCGGAATTTGGGTTCGTCACTGGCATTGAAGGTAATAGCCGTGTCACTCCAAGGATTTATTTCTGCTATGTGGCAGATTTCGGCCATGCAGCGGAGTGTTTGCTTGCGTCTATTATTTTACGCGAAGGTCTCAACGACCGTTAACACCATATTGTTGTCCATGGGATGGTGCTCTGTGGTTTTTGGGAGGAGTAGATCCTCACCACTTTTGGCCACCTGCCGGAGTATCCAACATGCTCTAAGGCTGTGCGTTGGTATTGCATCCGCTGTACTATGAATTTTGCAGGGTCCGTTGAGCCATCCCTCCAGTACGGTTCCTTGCCCCGTAGAGGGCTTTTTCTTTTTGGTAGTTAACCCAGGAGTATTGTGATAATGCACCCTTTTATTTCGGACTGGGTTTGTATTCAGGGCCGGATTACCCCAAAATTTTATTTCGGTTTTCCAGGCGCTTTCCATCGCACAGTACTTTCGTACTATGGACACCAAGTCGGCAAAGCGTGCAACTTCACGGCGACTTATGGCGTTGAGGATTCCCTTGTCTGTGCAATTATTGCAGAAGAATGAAATTGCGTCTTCCTCATGGCAGTCCTTTATCCTGTTCATGACCAGGAGGAATGTGGCCCAGTAATGACGTACTGTTTCTTCGGGCTCTTGCCTAATTTGGGATAGATCACGTATGTTTGGGTGGGTGGGTGGAATTGAATCTGAATCCTCACCCAATCTGAGACTCAGGGGCCAAGAAGTTTCCGAACCCGGAAGTTTGGATTCTTGGATGTTTTCCGATAAATCTAGCCCGTTGCCTGATTCTAGGTTCAGGCCTTGAGCGATGTCCTCCCCTCCGCGGGTATCCGACTTGGAGGGATCAGGAATCCGGACATAGCTAGTCCTTAAGATAGATGAAGGGTTGCCGCATTGTTCCTCCACCACTACAACGTGATGGGTGGCATGGGGAGAGTTGATCTCTCTCAGATCGGGTTTAGGCCCAATCTGATCGTAGTCTGTAGCGACTCCCAGGGCGGCGATGTGATCCAAGAGCTCGTTCAGGGAAGAGAGCTCCATTGGATCTATCTGCTCGGTGAGTTCCGAGTTGACGTAAATATTGCTTTCGATGACCCGAGAAGTCATCGTCGGTGCAGCGGCCGAACAGGAGGTCATAAGAAAACCACCTAGCCGGAGAGTTTGGCCGATAGCCAAAGCTCCCTCAGCAATAGTGCCGTCTTTAAAAACGGGATGAGACATCCTTCCTGATGGCGATGGCACAGCGGAACTCACAATGAAAGCACCAATGTCGGTGTCAAAACCGGCGGATCTCGGGTAGGGGGTCCTGAACTGTGCGTCTAGGCCGGATGGTAACAGGAGGCAGGGGACACGATGTTTTACCCAGGTTCGGGCCCTCTTGATGGAGGTAAAACCCTACGTCCTGCTTGATTAATATTGATGATATGGGTAGTACAAGAGTAGATCTACCACGAGATCAGAGAGGCTAAACCCTAGAAGCTAGCCTATGGTATGATTGTATGTTGTGATTGTTGTCCTACGGACTAAAACCCTTCGGTTTATATAGACACCGGAGAGGATTAGGGTTACACAAGGTCGGTTATAAAGGAGGAGATATCCATATCCGTATTGCCTAGCTTGCCTTCCATGCCAAGTAGAGTCCCATCCGAACACGAGACGAAGTCTTCAATCTTGTATCTTCGATACTTGACGATGACGAAATGAATCACTTGAAAAATAAACATATCCGTTCGGTTGCAGATTTGTTACAAGATCAATTCGGATTGGCTCTTGGTCGTTTACAACATGCAGTTCAAAAAACTATTCGTAGAGTATTCATACGTCAATCGAAACCGACTCCCCAAACTTTGGTAACTCCAACTTCAACTTCAATTTTATTAATAACTGTCGGCATCCCTAATAATTCAGGGCCTCTATCATTTCATTTCTGAGAATCCGAGTCTTTATTGTCAATCCATCAGATCACTTGGGGGCTTCCTGCTCATTGAGCATAGCTATGACTACCCTCTTGATCCGGCTTGTACGCCTTGATTGCAAATTGCTTGGGGGCTTCCTGCTCATTAAGCATATCTATGACTACCCTACTGATCCGGCTTATACGCCTTTATTGAAAAAGTATTTGGGGGCTTCGTGTTTAATGAACAGAGCTTTGTTTACCCTTTTAATTGGCTTGGACGCCAGGTGTATTCACCAAAAATCCGGGTTATCCTGCCTTTGATGCCTGCCACTCCGACCAGGTAATCCTGGAATGACTCGTCGTACTATTGACAGTCAATCTTATAAAGACCCCGAACTTGTCAAGGTTAAAACGGTGATTGGTCATGTGAGGCCCGGCTTACAGGTTTGAATTAAGGATTAACTCAGTGGTTCTGCGGCCCTTGAATAGCACTTGATATTGAGGCTTGGCAGCCTATAAAGGCCTTGTTTTGTCTGATTTTGTTTTTTCTTTGAATATTTTTTGGGTTCATCTTTTGTGCCATATTGGTATATGGTTTAAAAATGATTCAGGCCATGTAGCCCTAATCTTTATAACTCATATTTGAGTATATCTGGAGCGACCTGGCTTTGGATGATAAGTCGCCAGTATGTTTTGATCATGCACTTTGGGTGTTGTGCTCTAAGCCTTGGGGCTGTTACCCTTGCTGCCTATGGCGTGGTAAGCCGGCAGTATGAATAAATGGCACAGGTATGTTATTTACTTGTTCTATGAATATGCGAGGTTTTGATAACCCGCCCTGGTTATGGACTATACAGTCACCAACAATTTTATATGGGGCATTATGACCCCCCTGGGGTAAACTGCCAGCGCACATGTTATCTGCTTGTGTGCAGGGAATATGATAAGTATGGTCTGCATGATTGATGATATTATAAGCATAAGTGGCAGATCTTCAACATCAGATCGACGGTTCAAAAGTGTTATGCAAATAAACATGCACGATGGCATGGCGGATCATGGTTTTTCATCTAGCCTATTACATGGCTCCCGAGCCCAAAAGAATAAGTGTTTTTGATACACACAGCATCCCATGCTGTGGATGATAAGCCAGCACTTGGATCAGTTGTCTTGGCCTTGGCGTGTTTAAGATTCTGGGCTATCTTGCACCGGCTCTTCTTCTTCTTGTTCTCCCATTGGTTGGAAGTCAGATGTGGCCCTGTTGATCCCAATCAAAGCTCTGAATACAACTTCATCATCTATAAGGCTTGACGGGTCAATATCAGGGGCAAAGGTATGCTTACTGGTGGCGGGATAAGGTCCACGGACTCATGAACCAACGCCTTCACCTTTGCATTATCAGCATCATAAGCCAGATGATACTTGGAGATATCAGTTTCTTCAGCCAATTTGCTTGCCAAAGGACGCATCTCCCTTACTATATTGCTGAAGTCATCGATGATGAAGGGAGACCCGTCTTCTTTTAAGCTAGGACAACCGGTGGCTAGCTCTTCCGGTCAAGTTCTGCTTGCCATGCTTTTGCCCGACTCAGTGCGGTGATGGCACCGACTCTGGTGGCTGATCGCTTCAAATCTTCAACCCTTTGTGGAAGCACGAACAACTTTTCCAACACTTCCTTGATGAGGGAAGGTGGTTGTTTCTTATGGAGGCGGCAAATATAGCCCGTTGAGCACCAGTGTACAGCTGCTCCACAAGAGCATATGCAGCCTTAAGCCGGATGGGCATGTTTTGACCCAGCTTGGAGCTTCTGGAGCCTGCATTGCCAAAGATATTTATAAACATGCTTCATGGTTGATCAATGTTGATGATGAAAGATTGAAATACAATATTACTTACCAAAGATGGCAGCTGTCATGCTGTTGATTTGATACTTTAAACCAGATAACTCGTTGGTTACCGGCTTAAGGGCAGCTTCAGCATCTTCTGCTCTTTTCAATAGAGCTGCCTTTTCGGTGTCCCAGCCGGTTCTATCAGCACTGAAGTCCTTTTTTAGTTTTTCAATATTTTCCAAAGCAGTCTTCAGCTCTAGTTTGGCCTTTGAAGTCTCAGATTGCTGGGTTTGAATGTTTTGCCTTAGATCATTGACTTGGGATTCCTTCATATTTAGTTCAGCCTGCAACATGAACAAGATAGGAGGCATTATGATCACCTTATTTGAAGTCCCAAGCACAATAGAAGTATTTTACTTGGCACTTGGGGGCTAATGCACATTGCTCTTTTTTGAAGACAAATCTTTCATGACCCGGCTTAGCCATGATGATTAAGCCAGCTCATGGGGGCTACATATTTGGATTTTGTTCATAATTATGGTGATAAGTCCTGGCTTAGCCGTGCTGGTTAATCCGGCCCTTGGGGGCTACAGGTGCAAAATTTAGCACTACTATTTGAAGTCCCGACTTAACTTATTAGTTTAAGCCGGCCCTTCGGAGTTATATATGTGAAATTAAGAGCTACATTTTGAAGTCCCGGCTTTAGCTATGCAGCTTAAGCCAGCCCTTGGGGGCTAATTGTATTGATTCTGCGGTTCTAACATGCTATGACATAGATATCAAGGTCAACAAGGATATTTAAAGTCTACAACATATTCAAGTTTATCATATCCAGTAGACTTGGCGGCTGACAAATATATATATATATTTGTATGAGACAAGTTTTTTTGCTTACCTCAAAAGGATCTTTCATGAGATTAACCAAGCCGGCTTCAAAGTCACGGTTGGTATAGAGGCGGTTCAAGTAACCCGTGTGAAGATCCCGGGCGTTGAATTGAGCATAGCTCTCTAGATCCAATTTCCACTTGCCTTTGTCAACAGTGGAGAAATCCTCTTTGGCGATGTGCTTGGACAAAACGGTGGGATTACCTGGTGCTGTGTAAGACGTCCCAGTAACTATGACGTCTTCGGTTTCTTGAGCCGGCTGAGCGGGGATGGGCGGCTTAGCATTTTTGGGATCAACATTCATGGGATCCACGATGACAGGGTGCTCCTCTGGCGGCAGATCATCCATGGCCGCTTCAGATGTTTGAGACAAAGACTCAGACATTGTCTGTTTTTCCGGATTAGCAACCTTGGGATCGTCAGCCGGCTTATTAACCTTCAGCTTCTTGCTGGGTTTAGCCATGGCACTGAAAGTAAAACATATGATGAGATTAGTATACCAATTGAGTAAGGTGTTAAAACAGGTAGACTTAAGTGTTCTTACCCAGGAACAGTCTTGAATAGAGGAACCTGAGTCCCAGTGGAATCACCTGATGACGAGTGAGAGGTTCCTTGATAGTTTGAACCAGAAGGGTTAAGAGGTTGTCGAAAAATACCCGCCTTGGGAAAATCTAAATCGGAAATCTGTGAAACCTCTGGACGGTGCTTGCGAGGGGCCGCCATGTTGGGTAAGCTGAAGGAGAGAATCCCATCGCCGCTGTTCCGGGTTGTGCGACAAGCTTCATGTTGTTGTTTCTTCAAAAGAAAGTTGGGATCCAGATAAGCTAAAGGTTGAGAAAACCCTACTTTCTAGATCGTTGTCGAACTTTCTGTCTTGGCAAATGTTCTGAGCTGGAGGAGAGAATAATTACCTCTTCATTGTCTGCACGGCTGGCCTCCGCATCATCCTGATAGTGATCATTATCAATAAGATGTACAAAAAATGAGCCAAGGGAGTCAAGTTTTACCTCCGACTCATCATTATCATCCAAGTCAAATAACTCGGAGGGGTTGGTTTCTTCTTGGCAGGGTTTTTAGAAGCCTTGTTCTTTGTTCGGGTCTTCTTTGCCGGTATGTCCTGAAGTTTCTTATTCCAGAAAGAAGAGTCGGCCTGCAGCAACCACGTGGATGAGAATAATTCAAGGAAAGATGATTAAGTTGGAAACGATTTAAAATACTTACAGTTGGTGGTTTGTTGAGAACACAGAAAGGGTTAACCCTATTTTGCTGCAATTTGCCAGGCTCTTGTTCAGCAGGGTTTTGGTCATGTCATTGATGTCTTCATCAGTTAACTCTATCTAGCAGTGGCGTTGGGGATCTTTGACATCTCCAGTGTACTCGCACATTAAGCCGGATCGGCGGCTTAAAGGCCGAATTCTCCATGCGACCCATCATCGAACTAGCTAGGTCGATACCAGTCAAGCCATTAGCCATTAAAGCTCTAATTTTTGAAAAGACGGGCACATATTTGGCCCGTGCTTCTGTACTGATCCGCTCTGGCAGAGGGTGCCTGTTGCTAAGCCAGTTTTTGCAATAACCTGGCAGAGGCACTACAAAAAAATACACTTCCGTGATGATACGTGTTTGTCACAGTAGGTCGCATTTTTTGTCATGCATGTACATCCATGACGATTTTATGATAGAATCAAGATAGTCATACATGTGCTGTTGTAGAAGTGTTCCATGACATTACCAAAATTATCATCACGGAAGTGTGCACTTCCATGACGATAAATTGCGCGTCACAGAAGTGCTTTCATCAAGGGTGACCGACACGTGGCATCCACCATAACGGAACGCCGTTAAGCTATCGGGTCGTGTTTTGGATCCGATAACCCGTTAACAGCCCCGACCAATGGGGATTTTCCACGTGTAAAATCATCATTGGCTGGAGGACACACGTGTCGGCTCATCGTTGGGACAAATGTCATCCACTCATTGGACAGAAGGCGCCTATGATACGTCGACACGTGGCATGGCCCAACAGAGGCCCATTCCTGTGAAAAGGCCAGCCCGTTTGACTTGGTCAAAAGGTGGCGGGCCGGCCCATGGAAAGCCTGTTAATGACCTGTTCGCATATAGCCCATTTACAGCCCGCTAACACAAGGCCCGTTACGCCCTATCCGAATTAGGCCCAGTAGCGTCATCTGGGCCATCCAATATGATTCCAGCCCGTTTTCACTTCTGGCCCATGTATGGCCCATGACGTCTTTCGGCCCATATGAGGCCCTATGTAACTCTTGGCCTATTAACGGCCTGTGGTGAAACTGGCCCGTAATAAACAGTGTATCATTTTACACCCATTAACGGCCCGTGGTGAAACTGGCCCGTAATGAACAGTGTATCACTTTATACCCATTAACGACCCGTTATTCCGTTGGGTCGTTTCCAGCCCATGTTATCTTTAGCCCATTTATTCTTGGGCTCATTTCCAGCATTCGTTTACTTACGGCCCGTTACTGTCATTTTCTGCTTGGGGGCCAAATTCAGCCCGTGGTTACAGTCGGCCCGTTTGTGGTCCGTTAATACGTTGGGCCGTTTTCATAGCATCATCAAATACAACCTATTAACAATGGCCCGTTATGGTCGGCCCATGAACGGATGATTCCAACTCTAGCCCGTTTACGGCCATAATGCGGCCTGTTATTGGCCCATGTTTGGCCAATCGATCATACGGCCCGTATAAGGCCCATTGATGATACGGCCCGTAGAAGGCCCATTGTTTCTACGGCCCGTAGAAGGCCTACTGTTTCTACGGCCCGTAGAAGGCCCACTGTTTCTACGGCCCGTAGGAGGCCCAGTGTCACCACAATAAATATTTGCCCATGGTTATTGTGGCCTAGTTTTAAAAAATAGGTTATTGCAACCACTAGCAAACCGCGGAAAAAGAACTGCACTGACTACAAGCAAACAAATAAATAAGACAACAAGGAAATAAATAAGCAAGCAACTTATGCTAGGCTATCACGACTATTACACATATTACATCCACCGGGCATCAAAGTTCCCCACCAGTGCAGATATAGGGAACAAAGCAGCATATAAACGCCACAACAAAACAAGTCCAGAACTGAAACCACTTCAGAAGAGTTCAAGAAACAATATCCTGGGTACCCATAATGCTGGCAAGATGCTTAGCAAGCTTATTTAACTTTCTCTTGTTTGGCGCTTAAATCCTCCAGCGCTTGCTGTTGCACAAGAAAGTACGTATCTGAATTCTGCAGGGACTTCCTCAGTCCTTCAGCTTCTTGCCGCAGCATAGCTGACTGATGCCTTTCAGCTTGTAGCTGATACTGAAGAAGCCGAAGTGATTCAGGCAGCGAGTTCGAAGAGATTGTGCCAGCGGTACTGGCCAGTAACTCGAACACTACATCAACGCAGGACTATGGGGTTTTCTCACTGTCTACAAGATCGTTTTTATCACCTTTCTTAGAGATCAACAGGGTTGTCTCACTATCTTGAACCTTATCTGCATTACTTTCTCTACCATTGCATAGTGGGGTGCTCTTCTCCAATATTCTGTTTGCATACTACAAGAGAAACAAGCAGACACATCACAGGTTTAGCTTGTAGTATACGAAACTCATTTTGGTAAACCGGTTCAGTAGTAAGGTGGACAGGATAACAACATGAAACAAACATATATCTATGTACTATGGTCACTGTATTGTCCATATCATTCTAGTTTATGTTCCCTAATCAAGATAGAGACACAGTTCAACTCATATATTTTTAAGACACAACAGCATAGACAGAATATAGGTGTGAGAAACTACATAGCATTAGCAGCACTTGTAATGTGCATCACATGAGAACATAACTGTTTATACAACTTAAACTGAAATCAACATAGAGCAAGAAGTTAGAACAGCAATCCAGTTAAAGAAATAGGTTTAAAACATACCTGTTGCGCCATTGGAGTTTCAATTGGATCCTTCAAATTCGAAAGTAGTTGGTATGAGTAAATACAGTGATGCAATAGCAAAGGAGTATGGACCATAGCTACGGAATCTGACCTGAGAACAGTTGCTCTTCTACTTTAAACATGGAGTTTGGGTTAGCTGTGGTGGTCCTCGTGCTTTGGGCACTGCAGTAGCTTTACAAACTGCTCGTGTGGGGGTACTCTGTGGTGGACATGGTGCTTTGTCAACTATAAGTGGGTTACTATCCGCTGGGGTTGCGGTTAGATGGGTTGTACCTGGTTCTCTGCCCAACGGTGTAAGTGTGCAATCTGGAAGAGTCTCGATTATGTGTGGTGGGGCTAGTTTGTGGGCTAGTACAACCATGGTTCTATCTGCATCGACGGGTAGCACTGTCTTTTGTGAAGAACGGGTTTTTGCTCCCTCAGATACTGCCATCACCCCTCTAATTCAAATGGCTGATAAACAAGAAAAGAAATTGAACATACAGACATTGTATGATAGACAGATGTGGTAATTCACATATATGTTGTCTAACCAAACAGGACAACATGACACAATTTCACATATATGATGCCTAACTAAACAGGATAGCATGACATAGTTTCAGATATATGATGGATAACTTAACAGGATATAATGGCATAATTCAACATATGATGAGTACCTAAATAGGATGACATGACAAAACTATATGATGTCTTTCTAAAATAGGTTGGGATGAAATAATTCACATACATTTTGTCTAAGTATACAGGATGGCATGATATAATTGACATAATTGATTCATATACTAAGCAGCTGGCACTCACATGTATGATCTCTAAACTAAGCAGACAGAATTCAATATTGTGCATATGATGTCTAAACTAAGCAATGCAAGACACCATATGCATCATATGAGAAATATAAACATTGCAACTTAGAGCATACACCTCAGGTGGGATATAGGACTGGTCATCTGTCTCTGAATCCTCCTCTGAGGAGCTCCCTGTAACCATCGAGATATATGCTTCAACAGGTACCATTGCCTGCTCTGAAGACCTTGTTTTCACTCTAGCTTTTTCCATAACCGGCTCAAATGGCTGATACACATGAAGAGTAGTTCAATATACACAGATTGTTCACAAATGGAATACGTAATGAAAAAAAAGATGGCATGAGATAATTCACATATATGATGCCTGGCTCCATGGCGGTGCATAATTCACATATATGATAACTGGCTGAAAAACATGGCATTGCATAATTCACATATCAGATATAGAAAGCAAACAGGAGGCATTCACACAAATCATATCTAATCTAAGTAGATGGCATGGCAATGCAAGACACCATATGCATGATATGAGCAATATACCCAGTCAAGTTAGAGCATGCACCTCGGGGGGGGGGGGGATATGACTGGTCATCTCTCTCTGAATCCTCCTCTGAGGAGCTATCTGTAACCAGCAAGAAATCTGCATCGATAGGTAGCACTGACTGCTCAGAAGACCTTGTTTTCACTCCAGATTTTCCCATGACCGACTCAAATGGCTGATGCACAGGAAGAGTAGATGAATGTATAAACATTGTTGACAAATGGAATACATTATGGAAGAAAATATGGCACGATACAATTCACATATACGATGACTGGCTAAACAAGATGGCATTGCATGATTCACGTATATGATGCCTGGCTAAAGAAGATGGCATTGCATAACTCCCATATACTCCATCCATTCCTAAATATTTGTCTTTTTTAGAGATTTCAAATGGACTACCACATATGGATGTATATAGACATATTTTAGAGTGTAGATTCACTCATTTTGTTCCGTATGTAGTCACCTGTTGAAATCTCTAAAAAGAAAAATATTTAGGAATGGTGGGAGTATGATATAGAAACCAAACGGGTGGCATTCACACAAAGCAAATCTAAACTAAGATGATGACATGTAAGATGTATAATGTAAGCAATGCAAGGCGCCATATGCATGATATGACCAACATCACCATGCCAGGTTAAAGCAAACACCTTAGGTGGTAAATAGGCATGGTCGGCTCCTTCTGAATCTCCATCTGAACATTTATCTTCCTCTAGAATACAATCTGGAAATGCAGGAGGGGGGGCACTTCGCCCACCATGGAGCGGCGTCTGCATGACATTATATTCGCACGCAACGGTCTTCTCTTTTTCTCTACATGTTCAGTACGATTGTGTACAATATCTGACATGCATAATAATAAAATATAGTTAGATTTTGTAAGGCCTAAGGGGTTGATGCAAAAATCAAGACTGATGGTAGCAAACGAGTGGATGGATCCAAAACTAATGATAGCAAGTAGATTATAGCTTCAGTTTAAAAAGATAGACAATGGATGTTTGTTGCCCACCCAACATGAACCACATAGAAGACCCCAGATGAACCAGATAGTAGACAGATACTATTCGTTGCTAGCTCGATATGAGACCCATGGGCTATTCAAAACTCAAGATTGAACGATAAAGTAGCAGGTAATAATAACCGATGTATAACACAAGCAAACACGAAAGACTGCGACCTCTCTTCCGGAACTGTGTAGTCCTCAGGTTCATCTACTCAGTCGATGATGGTAATGCAGTTGGCGTGGCTGCCAGCAACGGGGAAGATGATCTAAGGCGGCGAAAGGAAGTCTACAGGGGGGATCTCTACTGCAGTGAACGCTACTGTTGATGGTGCACCTCAGGTGGGGTGGATGATGACACGGCAGGAGCATGACATAACACACAAAGTTTTCTTTGACGCCTATCTGAAAATGAAGTAAATCTGTAAGGGCTCCTTAGCATCGGAGGATTCTATAAACGCAGGGACATGAAAAACACAGGAATAGGATAGGAATGCACGTGCAAAACAGAGCATTTAGAAACATAGGATTTCAATCAACCTGGGTGTTTGGCTCACATGAATTGGAAGAACAGAGGAATGGAGAAACAAAGTCATGCGATGGCATAGCCTTGTGGACCTCAGCATTATTGGGTTGGACGTGGAGGATGGTGATGATGCTGGTGTGACTGTCAGAGGCGGGGAAGAAGATCCGAGGCCTTTGGAAACAGCGCCGAGGGTACTGCTCCGCTGTGATGGACGGTTCCATCGTTGGAGCAGCTTCGCTAAGGTGTATGGCGACGAGGCTGAAGCATGACAAGACATACAACGTTAATCTGAAGTGGGACTCTAATATCATCTGCAATAGATGATGTAAAATACATCACCAAAAAGTGCTAGATGTAAAATGCATCAGCCATTCCACGACCGCTCCGACAGATGTTGTAAGTACTGTTCACTCTGAACTTAACTGAAGAAAATGAACTTCACAGTCGAAACTGAATTTTACTGTCGAAACTGATTGAACTAGTAACAGAGCATTGCAATAGATGTTTAGGGCATTCGAGCACTAGTAGCAGAGAAGCAGTGATCTAAATCAGCAGACGCTCGAGCAAGGAACGCACTAGCAGAGAGCAAGTCGTGCCGTAGCACTGCGAGCGAGTGCTAAAGCAGCAACTCCTGTAGCTGCCAGAGGTCGTGCAACAGCAGTAGCAGCGCAAGCGAGAGCAAGAGCAGAGCAGCAGCATGAACGAAAGCAGGAGCAGTGCAGCAGCGTGATCGACAGCAAGAACAGAGCCGCAACAGCTGCAGCTAGTGCCATTGTGGAAGTCGCCGCCGAGGAAGCAACGACATGGGGGAGAGACGTCGTGGATGATGTGGCCGGCGATGGCGCCGTTGATGGAGACACGCCATGTCTGCTCGATATCGAGCACCGGCAGCCCCGTGAGATCGAATAAAAGATAAAATGCAGCGGTGAGTGCAGAACCTCTTTGGTGGCGCCGAGTTGGCCTCGGCTTCATCAGAGGAATTGGTGAGGGTGCTACGGTTCCAGTGGGGTAGGTCATGACGGTGCTATGGGGATTGAGGTGGCGCGATAGACGAGGCGAATGTCGGGGCAGCTCCTTGGAGGTGGAGGACGGGGCGGCTGATCCGGCGGGACGACGAGATCGACAATGGATCCTCATCTGGTGCGGTGGATGAGGGACGGTGAGCTGTTGCGGTGGACGACGTAGTCGGGGAAGAGTCTCCGGCTGGGCGGCGGTCGGGAGGCCA
>NC_041386.1:44283197-44407089 GCF_002162155.2 Triticum dicoccoides
GGCGAAGGGGGAGGGGGAGCCAAGCTTAGGGACGCGCTTGTCCGAAATGTAGGGTAAGTTACCAGTGTACCCCCACCGGTTTTGACACCGCGACATGGAGCTTCATTTCCGGCTGAGGGGTAGAAGGGGGATTTTGCGTGTCTGGGTTGCGGGAGCGATTTTGGATGAGGAGCGAGTTCGCGCGCGCGTCCAAATTTCGGGATAACAAGGCGTGGCGCAGGTTGAAATAGCGGGAGTTTCAAAGCAGGTGAGACAAAAGATACTCGAGCTTGAAAATTTCGGGATAACAAGGTGCGGATTCCTTGTTCGGCAGAACAAACTTAGAATGTAAAAAAACAATTCATACAAGACACAAGAGAGTCATGTCCCCTTTTACTATATTGCTATAGATGCCATTGAAAAAACTACAAGAAAAATGTAAAAAAATCAGGAATTTCATATGATTACAGATGCCATGATTACATATGCCACGATCTCGAATTTCAATTCTTGAATCCACGTTATGTTGAATTCGAATATACCGTTAGGTGACCTTGCTGTTTATAATTGATGTAGTCGTACATTTTGATCTTCCATCATATATGAACATTTTACTCCACCATGTGAACATATATATTGTCGTCTACCATATGGACTAAATTTGAATCAATTTTCCTTATTTGAATACGATTGTTGTCAAGTTATACAATAATTTAAATATTATCTTGATAACAAAAAACATACATATAGCAGTAATCATATTTCACTATGAACTACATGTACCATACACTCTCCAATTCAAATATTTGTATCCATTTTATGTTGAATTCAAATCATAGTACATTATTGGTCTAGGTAGCGAGATGTTTGGGATAACCTAAACCATGTTTTAATACGTATAATTTTTGGCTGAATTGGGACAAGTTTTGGTATAAGCCTCTTGCAAAACCGGAGATTCTCTCAACAAGCCTCGTGGTTCCGAGAGGGAACGTGTCACCTTTGTGTGCGAAACGATATACGCTGCCTCCCCCTGATTTTATTTACAGAGGCAAAATAGAACTATATGAGTGCCCTGTTAAATTTTGGAATTATTTCGGGTTCATTTGGCCTTTTTATACATTAATTGAGTTTCTGGACTTTTAATGTGCATAATCTAAATATGAATTGCATGCACATGCTCCGGTGCACCAAAGTGGGTTGAAAAATCACATGTGTGTCCTTGGTTGAATTTCTAGGTCCCATGGAAGAAATGAGAATGAAATTCAAACATCTGGGCGTCATGACTCGGCCGAGAACATCAAGAAACTTTGATTTTAAATTCATGTAAATCCAAAACTCGCCTGGAAAACATGAAACTTGGCATGGTGTCATGTCATGGCACTAACATGTTGTGGTAAAAAATTGGGCCGATTTGGAAGCTCGTGGTTCTAAGAGGGAACGTGCCACCTTTGAGTGTGAAACGATATACGCTGCCCCCCCCCCTTGAGTTTCTTAACAAAGGCAACATAGAACTACATTAGTGCCCTGTTAAATTTTGGAATTATTCCGGGTTCATTTGTCGTTTTTTATACATTAATTGAGTTTTTGGTCATTTAATGTGCATAAGTCAAATTTGAACTACAAGCACATGCTCTCGTGCACCAAAGTTGGTTGAAAAATCACATTTGTGTCCTCGGGTGAATTTCTAGGTCCCATGCAAGAAATGAGAATAAAATTAAAACATCTGGGCATCGTGGCTCAGCCGAGAACATTGAGAAACTTGGTTTTAAAATTCTTGTAAATCCAAAACATGTCTGAAAATCATGAAACTTGGCATGGATGTCATGTCATGGTACTACCATGTTGTGGTAAAAAAATTGGCCGAATAGGAACATATTTTGGTATAAGCTTCTTGCAAACCAAAGCTTCTCTCAAGAAGGCTCGTGGTTCTGAGAGGGAACGTGCCACCTTTGAGTGCGAAACGATATACGTTGTCCCCCTTGAGTTTATTTACAAAGGCAACATAGAACTACATGAGTGCCCTGTTAAATTTTGGAATTATTCTGGCTTCGTTTGGCCTTATTTACACATCAATTGAGTTTTTGGTCATTTAATGTGCATAATTCAAATTTGAACTACAAGCACATGCTCCCATGCACCAAAGTTGGTTGAAAAATCACATTTGTGTCCTTGGGTGAATTTCTACTCCCTCCTTCCATCTATATAGGTCCTAATGCGTTTTTCGAGGCTAACTTTGACCAAACGTTAGAGCAATAATATATGACATGCAACTTACACAAAGCATACCTTCAAATTTGTATGTCAAAGGAGCTTCCAATAATATAATTTTCATAGTATACATCTCATGTGCTATTAATCTTGTCAATAGTCAAAGGCTGTCTTGAAAAACACATTAGGCCCTATATAGATGGAAGGAGGGAGCAGGTCCCATGCAAAAAATGAGAATAAAATTCAAACATCTGGGAATCGTGGCTCGATCGAGAACATTGAGAAACTTGGTTTTAAAATCATGAAACTTGGCATGGTGTCATGTCATGGTAGTACCATGCTGTGGTAAAAAAATTGGTTGAATAGGAACAAATTTTGGTATAAGCTTCTTACAAATCGGAGCTTCTCTCAAGAAGGCTCGTGGTTCTGGGAGGGAAAGTGTCACCTTTGTGTGCATAATTAAAATTTGAAATACAAGCACATGTTCCAGTGCACCAAAGTTGGTTGAAAAATCACATGTGTGTCCTCGGGTAAATTTCTAGGTTCCATGCAAGAAATGGGAATGAAATTCAAAATTCTAGGCGTCGTGGCTGGGTTGGAAACATTGAGAAACTTAGTTTTTTAATTCCTGTAAATCCAAAACACGCATGAAAATAATGAAACTAGGCTTGGTTCCATAACATGTTGTGTTAAATTTACAGTCCGATTTGCGAAGGCGCACACATTAACAATCAACAAAGTCATTTTGGAACAAGTGCTGTCACGTTACAATTGGAAACACAAGTATTATTGAAACCGTGGGCGTTCTACTTACTAGTACCATTTACGTGCCGCCACACGTCCCCATTTTTTATTAGCTAGGAGGCGCCGTGCAGGGTAGCTATTTGAGTACGAGAGGCGTGCGATCAGACCCCTGCGCGTGCTTATCGGGAGGAGAGCCCTTTGACCTCCATCTGCCGTCCACCTATCTCCCAAGGTCTCCATTAATGGTGCCCGAGCCTCTGTTTAATGGCGTGGCTATGTCTCACTCGACTGAGATTTAAGAGAGAGAAAAGAAAATCTGAAAGCACGGATCTTGATGTAAGATCCGATGGACCTATATAGCATCTACTGCGACTTATAGCAAGACTGATGAATATATAAGGACGATTAATTTTTTTTGATCAAAGAAGGGTTTGCCCCTTCAGATTTTCATTACTAAAAACCACCACAATTCACAAGAAGTTCAGCACAACTACAGCCTAACACGAAGGACTAAAAGCTACCAGATTGAAATCGCAACATCCCAAGAGGCCAACAAAGGCCAAACATCCGCGCTAGAACCCAACATTTCACAACCGATGACACAATACACATCCTAAACCGATTATTACATCAAAAGAAGCCAGGAAACTGAAGGAAGCCCAACAACAACTAGAAGAACAACAACGCCAGGGTCGCCACAGCAAGAGTTTTCTTCATTCCAGCCTCGCAACATTGATCTTCTACAAAAAGATAAGGACGATTAATTGTCTTACATAATTAGAAAGATAATTAAAAAAGCCACATGCGGCTATGCCCGAAATACACAAGCGCAAAAGAAGAAGGAAAACAAGGATCTGGCTCGCTGATCTCTACTTTCTTGATGCGCTGCTGCAGGCCGTGGGAACTAGTCTCCACGGTGAGTGGCGATGAGCTCTTTCGTGTCCTCAAGACACTGCTTGAGAACATCCATGGATTCCTCCACCAGCCTTTGGTGCTCGTTGCGGAGCATGTCATTCTCATCCATAAGTTTCTTGACGATGACGCCGGTCCTCTTCAACAAGGCACTGGTTTCCTCCTGCTGGTCTGCACTTCGGACGATCTTCTCCCTCAGCAGGTCACGCTCGGCCTGGAGCCTCTCATTGCCCTCCCTTAGTTGCCGGATGACGCCGGTAGCCTGTTCAAATGAGGCTTTCATGTCGTCCTGCAACCTCGCCCAGCCGGAGATCTGATCCATCTGGCTATGGACGATCGCATGCATGCGCTTGTAACAGTCGTCGCCTGCCCGCGAGAAATTTTCCCAGGCCGCCGCGGCGTGGCAGGACATCTCTGTTGCTTCCGCGGCACGGCCAAACCAGCCTGCTGCATCGATGGCACGACGGGACCCCCGTGCTGCTTCAGCGGCGCGGCGGGACCTATGTGCTGCTAGTTCCGCGCGGCGGGACATGTCGGCTGTTGATACGTCTCCAACGTATCTATAATTTTTGATTGCTCCATGCTATATTATCTACTATTTTGGATATTATTGGGCTTTATTATCCACTTTTATATAATTTTTGGGACTATAACCTATTAACCAGAGGCCCAGCCCAGAATTGCTGTTTTTGCCTGTTTTAGGGTTTCGAAGAAAAGGAATATCAAACGGAGTCCAAACGGAATGAAACCTTCGGGAACGTGATTTTCTCATCGAATACAACTCAGGAGACTTGGACCCTACGTCAAGACACATAACAGGAGGCCACGAGGTAGGGGGGTGCGCCTACCCCCCCAGGCACGCCCTCCACCCTCGTGGTCCCCCCTTTTGCTCCACTGACGTACTTCTTCCTCCTATATATATATCCACATACCCCCAAACGATCAGATACGGAGTCAAAGCTCTAATTACACCGCCGCAACTTTCTGTATCCACGAGATCCCATCTTGGGGCCTGTTTCGGAGCTCCGCCGGAGGTGGCATCGATCACGGAAGGCTTGTACATCAACACCATAGCCCGTCGGATGAAGTGTGAGTGGTTTACCTCAGACCTACGGGTCCATAGTTAGTAGCTAGATGGCTTCTTCTCTCTTTTTGGATCTCAATACAATTTCTCCCCCTCTCTTGTGGAGATCTATTCGATGTAATCTTCTTTTTGCGGTGTGTTTGTTGAGACCGATGAATTGTGGGTTTATGATCAAGTCTATCTATGAATAATATTTGAATCTTCTCTGAATTCATTTATGTATGATTGGTTATCTTTGCAAGTCTCTTCGAATTATCAGTTTGGTTTGGCCTACTAGATTGATCTTTCTTGCAATGGGAGAAGTGCTTAGCTTTGGGTTCAATCTTGCGGTGTCCTTTCCCGGTTACAGTAAGGGCAGCAAGGCACGTATTGTATTGTTGCCATCGAGGATAACAAGATGGGGTTTTCTTCATATTGCATGAGTCTATCCCTCTACATCATGTCATCTTGCTTAAGGCGTTACTCTGTTTTTAACTTAATACTCTAGATGCATGCTGGATAGCGGTTGATGAGTGGAGTAACAGTAGTAGATGCAGGCAGGAGTCGGTCTACTTGTCTCAAACGTGATGCCTATATACATGATCATACCTAGATATTCTCATAACTATGATCAATTCTGTCAATTGCTCAACAGTAATTTGTTCACCCACCGTAGAATACTTATGCTGTCGAGAGAAGCCACTAGTGAAACCTATTGCCCCCGGGTCTATCTTTATCATATCAATCTCCTACTACTTAGTTAAGTACTTTGCTATTTACTTTGCCTTTATTTTACTTTGCATCTTTATCATAAAAATACCAAAAAAATTATCTTATCATATCTATCAAATCTCACTCTCGTAAGTGGCCCTATAGGGATTGACAACCCCTATTTTGCGTTGGTTGCGAGGATTTATTTGTTTTGTGCAGGTACGAGGGACTCACGCGTAGCCTCCTACTGGATTGATACCTTGGTTCTCAAAACTAAGGGAAATACTTATGCTACTTTGCTGCATCATCCCTTCCTCTTCGGGGAAAACCAACGCAGTGCTACAAGAGGTAGCAAGAAGGATTTCTGGCGCCGTTGCCGAGGAGGCCTACGCAAAAGTCAACATACCAAGTACCCATCACATACCCTTATCGCCCGCATTACATTATTTGCCATTTGCCTCTTGTTTTCCTCTCCCCCACTTCACCCTTGCCGTTTTATTTGCCCTCTCTCTCTCTCTATCCTCCCTCTCCTCCCTCTATTTTCCTCCTTTTGTTCGCTTGCTTTTTGTTTGCTTGTGTGTTAGTTAGTTTGTTTGTCGTTATGGCTAGTTCTTTACCTTCTGCCTCTATGTCTGAAATTGGGGATACTATTGTCGATAATAATTTTGATGCTCCTACTAAAGAACCCACTATCTCACATATAAAAAGATTCCGTGTTGGTAGTGGTAATATTATTGGAAAAGGAGTTATTCAAGATTTCTTTACTTGTATCGGTGCTTTACCCTCTATGGGTAGTTCTATCCATCATAGAACTAATAGTCTTGCGGACGCTATTGCCATGCTTATAGTTGAACTTGAAAGGCAATTCATGCACATGCATCCTTCCATACAAAGGATTTTCCTAGAATTCTCTAATATTGAGCATTCTTCTGTTAAGTGTGCCATTACTATGTTTTTGGCTCATGAGTTCCGATTCATAATAAAAGAGGCCAAATAAATCTTTGCGCACTATAGGGTGGACGCTTGCTGTCCTCCCATAGAGGCCATCCTCTTTGATCAAGAAGAAATAATGCGTTTTCAATTTCTAGACTATGTTGCTTTCAATGAAAATCTTAGAAAAAGGGTGCCTACCAATGTTTTAGTTGATAGAATTTCTGAACTTAATGATGATTTGGCTATTCGAAATAATGAATTGGGATATTATCTTGAATATAGGCTCACAAAGTTCTGTCAAAAGAATGCTTATAATGATGAATTGGTTGTGCAATATGAAGGACCGAAGGAGGAACCTATACCTCCCAAGGTTGATCTTGGAGACTTTTGTCCCAATAAATTTAGCCCTTTTGATTAATTTTGCTTGCCTAAGAGAAAACTTACTGCTGAATGTAGATAATATGAAATGAGTTTTAATAATCTATCTTACTAAGATGACAATACCTAGATCTATTCTTGCTTGTTATGCCTAGCTAGGGGCGTTAAACGATAGCGCCTGTTGGGAGGCAACCCAATTTTATTTTTATTCCTTGTTTTTTGATCCTGCTTAGTAATAAATAAATTATCTAGCCTCTGTTTTGGTTGTGTTTTTTGTGTTTAATTAGTGTTTGTGCCAAGTAGAACCGTTGGGAAGACTTGGGGAAAGTCTTGTTGAACTTGCTGTAAAAAATAGAAACTTTAGCGCTCACGAGAACTGCTGTCATTTTTATTTGGAAAGTGATATTTAGTTAATTCTTTTTGAAGATGATTAATAGATAAATTCCTCACGTCCGGAAATTTATTTTATAATTTTTGGGGTTCCAGATCTTGCGCTAGCTACAAATTACTACACTGTTCTGTTTTTGACAGATTCTGTTTTGTGTGTGTTGTTTGCTTATTTTGATGAATCTATGGCTAGTAAAATAGTTTATAAACCATAGAGAAGTTGGAATAAAGTAGGTATAACACCCATATAAATAAATAATGAGTTCATTACAGTACCTTGAAGTGATCTTCTATTCTCTTTCCCTAACGGAGCTCACGAGATTTTCTACTTTAAGTTTTGTGTTGTGAAGTTTTCAAGTTTTGGGTAAAGATTTGATGGATTATGGAACAAGGAGTGGCAAGAGCCTAAGCTTGGGGATTCCCATGGAACCCCCAAGATAATCTAAGGACACCTAAAAGCCAAATCTTGGGGATGCCCCGGAAGGCATCCCCTCTTTCATCTACTTCTATCGGTAACCTTACTTGGAGCTATATTTTTATTTACCACATGATATGTGTTTTGCTTGGAGCGTCTTGTATGATTTGAGTCTTTGCTTGTAAGTTTACCACAATCATCCTTGCTATACACACCTTTTGAGAGATCCATATATGATTTGGAATTTGTTAGAATACTCTATGTGCTTCGCTTATATCTTTTGAGTTATATAATTTTGCTCTAGTGCTTCACTTATATCTTTTAGAGCACGGTGGTGGATTTGTTTTATAGAAACTATTGATCTCTCATGATTCACTTAGATTATTTTTATAGTCTTAATAGCATGGTAATTTGCTTAAAATCCTAATATGCTTGGTATGCAAGATTAATAATAAAACTCTCTTATGAGTGTGTTGAATACTATGATAAGTTTGATACTTGATAATTGTTTTGAGATATGGAGATGGTGATATTAAAGTCATGCTAGTTGAGCAGTTTTGAATTTGAGAAATACTTGTGTTGAAGCTTGTTATTCCCGTAGCATGCACGTAGGGTGAACCGTTATGTGATGAAGTCGGAGCATGATTTATTTATTGATTGTCTTCCTTATGAGTGGCGGTCGGGGACGAGCAATGGTCTTTTCCTACCAATCTATCCCCCTAGGAGCATGCGCGTAATACTTTGCTTTGATAACTTGTAGATTTTTGCAATAAGTATATGAGTTCTTTATGACTAATGTTGAGCCCATGGATTATACGCACTCTCACCCTTCCACCTTTGCTAGCCTCTCTAATACCGCACACCTTTTCGCTGGTATCATACACCTACCATACACCTTCCTCAAAACAGCCACCATACCTACCTATTATGGCATTTCCATAGCCATTCCGAGATATATTGCCATGCAACTTTCCACCGTTCCATTTATGACACACTCCATCATTGTCATATTGCTTAGCATGATCATGTAGTTGACATAGTATTTGTGGCAAAGCCACCATTCATAATTCTTTCATACTTGTCACTCATGCATCATTGCATATCCCGGTACACCGCCAGAGGCATTCACATAGAGTCATATTTTGTTCTAAGTATCGAGTTGTAATTGTTGAGTTGTAAGAAAAATAAAAGTGTGATGATCATCACTATTAGAGCATTATTCCAGTGAGGAAAGGATGATGGAGACTATGATTCCCCCAGAAGTCGGGATGAGACTCCGGACGAAAAATAAAAAAAATGAGAAATAAAAGAGGCCATAAAAAAAGAGAAAAGGACCAAAAAAATATGAGAGAAAAAGAGAGAAGGGACAATGTTACTATCCTTTTACCACACTTGTGCTTTAAAGTAGCACCATGATCTTCATAGTAGAGAGTCTCTCATGTTATCACTTTCATATACTAGTGGGAATCTTTCATTATAGAACTTGGCTTGTATATTCCAATGATGGGCTTCCTCAAATTGCCCTAGGTCTTCATGAGCAAGCAAGTTGGATGCACACCCACTTCATTTCTTTTTGAGGTTTCATATACTTATAGCTCTAGTGCATCCGTTGCATGGCAATCCCTACTCACTCACATTGATATCTATTGATGGGCATCTCCATAGCCTGTTGATACGCCTAGTTGATGTGAGACTATCTTCTCCCTTTTTGTCTTCTCCACAACCACCACTCTATTCCACCTATAGTGCTACATCCATGGCTCAAGCTCATGTATTGCGTGAAAATTGAAAAAGTTCTGAGAATGTCAAAAGTATGAAACAATTGCTTGGCTTGTCATCGGGGTTGTGCATGATTTAAATATTTTGTGTGGTGAAGATAGAGCATAGCCAGACTATATGATTTTGTAGGGATAACTTTCTTTAGCCATGTTATTTTGAGAATACGTAATTGCTTTGTTAGTATGCTTGAAGTATTATTATTTTCTATGTCAATATGAACTTTTGTCTTGAATCTTTCGGATCTGAATATTCATACCACAATTAAGAAGAATTACATTAAAATTATGCCAAGTAGCACTCCGCATCAAAAATTCTGTTTTTATCATTTACCTACTCGAGGACGAGCAGGAATTAAGCTTGGGGATGCTTGATACGTCTCCAACGTATCTATAATTTTTGATTGCTCCATGCTATATTATCTACGGTTTTGGACATTGTTGGGGTTTATTATCCACTTCTATAGTATTTTTGGGACTAACCTATTAACCGAAGGCCCAACCCAGAATTGATGTTTTTTTTGCCTATTTTAGGGTTTCGAAGGAAACGGATATCAAACGGAGTCCAAACGGAATGAAACCTTCGGGAACGTGATTTTCTCATCAAATACAACTCAGGAGACTTGGACCCTGTGTCAAGACACGTAACAGGAGGCCACAAGGTAGGGGGCGCGCCTACCCCCTAGGCATGCCCTCCACCCTTATGGGCCCCATGTTGCTCCACCGACGTACTTCTTCCTCCTATATATACCCACGTACCCCCAAACGATCAGATACGGAGCCAAAACCCTAATTCCACCGCCGCAACTTTCTATATCCACGAGATCCCATCTTGGGGCCTCTTCCGGAGCTCCGCTGGAGGGGGCATCGATCACGGAGGGCTTCTACATCAACACCATAGCCCTTCCGATGAAGTGTGAGTAGTTTACCTCAGACCTATGGGTCCATAGTTAGTAGCTAGATGGTTTCTTCTCTCTTTTTTGATCTCAATACAATGTTCTCCCCCTCTCTTGTGGAGATCTATTCGATGTAATCTTATCTTTGCGGTGTGTTTGTTGAGATCGATGAATTGTGGGTTTATGATGTACTGTCTCTTGGGGCTCTTGTCTAGTATGTGAAAGATCACTTATGTGAGGGTGGGTGGGTAGATTTAAGTCCAAACCCTAGCCCGGTCTGAGACCCAAAGGAGTTTCCGAGCTTGGCATTTCGGGCTCTGGGACGTTGCCCGACGGTACTAGCCCGCTGTTTGATTCCAGGTTCGAAGCTTGGGCCATGTCCTCCCGTAGACGGGTATCTGATACGTCTCCAACGTATCTATAATTTTTGATTGATCCATGCTATATTATCTACTATTTTGGACATTATTGGGATTTATTATCCACTTTTATATTATTTTTGGGACTAACCTATTAATCGGAGGCCCAGCCCAGAATTGTTGTTTTTTGCTTGTTTTAGGATTTCGAAGAAAAGGAATATGAAACGGAGTCCAAACGGAATGAAACCTTCGGGAACGTGATTTTCTCAACGAACAAGACCCAGGAGACTTGGACCTTACGTCAAGAAAGAAAAGAGGAGGCCACGGGGTAGGGGGCGCACCCACCCCCACCAGGCGTGCCCTCCACCCTCGTGGGCCCCCTATTGCTCCACCGACATACTCCTTCCTCCTATATATATCCACGTACCCCCAAACGATCAGAACAGGAGCCAAAACCCTAATTCCACCGCCGTAACTTTCTGTATCCACGAGATCCCATCTTGGGGCCTGTTCCAAAGCTCCGCCGGAGGGGGCATCGATCACGGAGGGCTTCTACATCAACACCATAGCCCTCCGATGAAATGTGAGTAGTTCACCTCAGACCTACGGGTCCATAGTTAGTAGCTAGATGGCTTCTTCTCTCTTTTTGGATCTCAATACAATGTTCTCCCCCTCTCTTGTGGAGATCTATTCGATGTAATCTTTTTTTGCGGTGTGTTTGTTGAGACCGATGAATTGTGGGTTTATGATCAAGTCTATCTATGAATTATATTTGAATCTTCTCTGAACTCTTTTATGTATGATTGGTTATCTTTGCAAGTCTCTTTGAATTATCAGTTTGGTTTGGCCTACTAGACCAATCTTTCTTGCAATGGGAGAAGTGCTTAGCTTTGGGTTCAATCTTGTGGTGTCCTTTCCCAGTGACAGTAAGGGCAGCAAGGCACGTATTGTATTGTTGCCATCGAGGATAACAAGATGGGGTTTTCTTCATATTGCATGAGTCTATCCCTCTACATCATGTCATCTTGCTTAAGGCGTTACTCTGTTTTTAACTTAATACTCTAGATGCATGCTGGATAGCGGTCGATGAGTGGAGTAATAGTAGTAGATGCAGGATAGAGTCGGTCTACTTGTCTCGGACGTGATGCCTATATACATGATCATACCTAGATATTCTCATAACTATGCTCAATTCTGTCAATTGCTCAACAGTAATTTGTTCACCCACCGTAGAATACTTATGCTCTCGAGAGAAGCCACTAGTGAAACCTATGGCCCCGGGTCTATCTTTATCATATCAATCTCCTACTACTTAGTTAATTACTTTGCTATTTACTTTGCCTTTATTTTACTTTGCATCTTTATCATAAAAATACCAAAAATCTTATCTTATCATATCTATCAGATCTCACTCTCGTAAGTGGCCCTATAGGGATTGACAACCCCTATTTGCGTTGGTTGCAAGGATTTATTTGTTTTGTGCAGGTACGAGGGACTCGCGCGTGGCCTCCTACTGGATTGATACCTTGGTTCTCAAAACTGAGGGAAATACTTATGCTACTTTGCTGCATCATCCCTTCCTCTTCGGGGAAAGCCAACGCAGTGCTAAAAGAGGTAGCTGCTGCTCTCGTAGCGAGGCGGGACATCTCTCGTGCTTCCGCTTCCATGCTCGCCTCTCCCTGGTGGCAATCTCTCGACCCAGAACTCACGCTGGCCATGGCAGACGCAAGGGAAGGATGCTAAATGACTCGTTTGTTTTTGTGGATGAGGAGTTGAGGAGGAATGTGCAGTCATCTTGCATACTAGTATTTATAACCGAGTACTAATACACTCCTAAGTGGGAAACCGTTTAGGTTGTGATCGGTGTGAACAGGTTTGCAATTCAATATAGCTGGTACTAATACGCTCCTAAGTGGGAAACCGTTTAGGTTGTGATCAGTGTGAACAGGTTTGCAATTCAATATAGCGTGGAGTAATTTGGAATGTGACAAGACGCAAGCTCAAAATTTATTGACGGTTCTAGTTTTGAAGTGCAGCACTATTCCCAGATGGAGTACTTCTTTTTCTACTCCCTCCTTTCCGATTTTATAGGGCTTATCTCAATATTAGTTTTTCCATTTTATAAGGCTCAATTTTGTTGTTCCCCAACACATGTTCAGATTCCAAGGTGCATTAAATCATTGCATGCAAGTATTAAGAGAAAATTGACCAATGCATGTACTTTATGCATGCATGCTTTGCAACTAATGCATTGATAAACATAATTTTTTGAGAAAAACAAGAGCATTAATTAGGTGCTTTTGCAAACTACAAAAAATATTCCACCACTCACCATCTTGGTTGGTGAGATTTTTGAATTAAGCCCTATAAACCGGAAAGGAGGGAGTACTGCTGTGTATGTGTAATAACTGGCACCGTCGTATACATATCTTACGGTTAATGGGGCGTTTGACAGGAATATCCGCGTGGCAAGCTCTAGGCTAGTCTTTTTTCTTTTCAGATGCATTAAACCTATCTCTCGGGACTTCTTGCACGCACCATTGTGCCACCCACAAAAACTTGTACTCTGAGTTTAGTAGTACGTTATACAGGAAGAGAAGAGGTGCACGCATGCACACGTCCTCTCACACACGCGTCTGTTTTTTCTCAAAAAGGAGGATGATGACCCCCGGCCTCTGCATCTGGGAGTCACACATGCATCTGTAGCTACGAATTGTAGTGTTCTCAACCATCCGATTGGCTCTATCATGGATGTACCTATATACTAAAACATGTCTAGATACATCTATATTTTGACAAATGGAAGGCATGTATTGCGGAATGGAGGGAGTGCTTGTCATCAAAATGGATAAAAAGGGACGTATCTAGAACTAAAATACGTCTACATACATCTCCTTTTATCCATTTTGATGACAAGTAGTACTTCTTACCCAAAGGAACTTTATATCCAACAGACACAAAATATCCATTCGACTGTTGGAAATTACTGATCTGATGTTGAAGTAATTGCTGCATCGCCACCAAAACCCACCATTTCTTAAGCTAAAGTAGACCATGGTAATCCCTATATTAGCATATTACTAAGATAAACAGAAGGCACTGTAGAAACATTTAGGACATGAGCTTGCCAATCTAAATATGGAGGGACACAAGCTTAGCCCCGGCCAGCAGCTTGGGCGGAACTGTCAAGAAGGTCAGCTCCTGCATGTCAATGTCGCCGGGATCCTTGCTGCTTGTCACCTCCATTTCCACCTTGACGACGTCGGTCGTGCCTTTGGGCTCCCCCGGCGGGCCGTTCACCCACAGCTTGGCCACGTAGTGCGGCAGTGGGGACACCCCCGCTCTGATGTAGACGACCGACACAGTGATAGGCGCGCCGATGTCGAGCATGCCGTCGACCAAGAAAAACGCGCAGCGGTCCTACTCCGCGAACAGCAAGAGCCGTGGCTCCGATAGTGGCACTTGCAGCTGGAGCACCTTGCCGTACTGGATCCTGTGCACGGGCATGGGATGCGCGGTGCTGATGTGGTGGTAGAGCGCCGGCAGCAGGCCTTCGTAGCCGCAAACGGGCACGGGGCATTTGTAGGGCGCGAGCGGACACACGCTCTGGTGATCGGCGAGCTTGTGGTAAGTGACGTAGAGCCCACAGCCTTCGTGCGGGCACTCCACCCTCACCGACGAAAGGACGGAGTCCACCACCGTGTTCCGTACGTCGAAGCCACCATCGCGCTCGCACTTCTGGCACTGCTGCTGGTTCCTGGGGCGCTCGACGCGGCAGTCCGCGCAGGCCAGGTGCCCTCCCTTGCACTACAGAAATCAATTGAACAACACATCAATCAAGAAACCCGCACCTTGCTCAATCAGCCGAACGGACGATATGTATTCAAACCTCATACACTGGAGGCATCAAGGGGTGGAGGCACAAGGGGTAGTGGAGCACGGTGAGGTCCATCGAGACCTTAGAGAGCTCCATCATCGGGTCCTGTTCGGTCTGCATGATCTCGCCCTCCTCGTGCACAACCATCTCTCGACTTGGGCCGGGGTATTACAAAGCTTTACCGTCACATATTTTATACTACTTCAAGGTGCATTAAATCAACACATGCAAGTATCAAAAGGAGAGTCATGGCATGCATGCATGCGTTGTAATTAATGCATCGATAAACGCAAATTATTGAAATATATCGAGTGCAGTGCTTTGATGTGTCGCATCAACTCGTACATCAACGAGAAGTTTGATTATCCTCTCCCTTGTGGACTTAACTACACCTGTCTTTGGCTGTATGACAAGTTGGCCACACACCTGTCGGGCCCACCTGTCATACACACAAAGGCAGGAGCATCCCTCCCTCGCCCATGAGCGTGGTGGCTGACAAGACTAGGAGAAGCTTTCGCTACACACTCTCCCTCCCGCACGCGGTGGACATGCAGCAGTTCAATCGGTGTCAGATGGCCAGAAGCGTACTGTAGTACTCCTCCAGTGCAGTAGTACTCCATCATTGTTTGACTTCCCGAAGAGGCGAAGAGCCAAGCGCAGCCCGGACGCTCGTGTGGCAGTTTCATGTGTAGAGTAGTCTAGGATAGCGTGTACCGTGCCTGTAAGCTTAAAATCGTTGGGGTCGGCTCCATGCTATGTGGCCGTCTCGAAGTTTAATTTTTTTTAAATAGTCTTCTAGCCCTACCTGACACCCTGGTGATTGTAGTTTGCACGCTCATCTGGTCATCTGGTCAAGACAGGAATATATATTTTAATTTGTTTTTTTCGAAAAGAGAGGACTCCCCGACCTCTGCGTCAGAACGATGCATACGGCCACATATATTTTAATTTGTGGTGGGTAAATGTTATAGGTTACAGCAAATATATTGTACATTGTAGGTCCTTCAGCCAAGTTTAGAGGCAAGCATGTGGGGCCAGTGCTATGATGTGTCGCGTCAACTCGTACAACGAGGAGAAGCTTGATTTTACTACACGCCTTCTCCCTCACCCATGCGCGTGGTTGCTCGCAAACGAGGACAGGCTTTTTCTTAGTAGTACTTCTACAACAAGCTATCCGTCCCGCTCGCGGTGGACGGACATGCAGCAGTGGATTCAACACTGTAGAAGCAGTAGTAGTAACATCATTGTTCGTCTTCTCGAAGAGGCGAAGAGCCAAGTGCAAACCGAACATTGCAGTTGCGAACATTGGAGCACGCATATAGCCAGGCTCTTGCATGAGACAAAATTGCTATGTGAGCCCACTATTGTACTAGTACATACAACTACTTGCTAGTATAGCCCTGTAAACCAGAAAGGAGTATTTGCCCTTCTAGAGATTTCAACAAGTGACTAGACTACACCGAGACGGAGTACATATGGAGCAAAATGAGTGAATCTGCACCGTAAATAAATACGTATTAGTTCTATCATTTTCCTCTCCGAGGTGCACAGTATTGAGTATACTGACTAGTCTCTTTTTGACACGCAATTACGTTTTTTTACGTAGTACAGACGCAAGTTGAGGGAGTCCTGGATTAGGGGGTGTTCGGGTAGCCGGACTATACCTTCAGCCGGACTCCTGGACTATGAAGATACAAGATTGAAGACTTCGTCCCGTGTTCAGATGGGACTTTCCTTGGCGTGGAAGGCAAGCTTGGCGATGCGGATATTCAGGATCTCCTACCATTGTGACCGACTCTGTGTAACCCTAACCCTATCCGGTGTCTATATAAACCGGAGGATTGTAGTTCGTAGGCAATAAACTCCATATACAACAATCATACCATAGGCTAGCTTCTAGGGTTTAGCCTCCTTGATCTCGTGGTAGATCTACTCTTGTACTACCCATATCATCAATATTAATCAAGCAGGAGTAGGGTATTACCTCCATCGAGAGGGCCCGAACCTGGGTAAAAAACATCGTGTCCCTTGTCTCCTGTTACCATCCGGCCTAGACGCACAGTTCGGGACCCCCTACCCGAGATCCGCCGGTTTTGACACCGACATTGGTGCTTTCATTGAGAGTTCCTCTGTGTCGTCACCTTTAGGCCCGATGGCTCCTTTGATCATCAACAACGATACGGTCCAGGGTGACACTTTTCTCCCCAGACAGATCTTCGTCTTCGGCGGCTTCGCTCTGTGGGCCAATTCGCTCGGCCATTTGGAGCAGATCGAAAGCTACGCCCCTGGCCATCAAGTCAGGTTTGGAAGCTTAAACTACACGGCTGACATCCGCGGAGACTTGATCTTCGATGGGTTCGAGCCACGGCCAAGCGCTCCGCACTATCTCGAGGGGCATGATCTAGCTCTGCCCCCGGATAGTGTCCTGGAGGCCGCACACGCATCGGTTCCGACCCCTAACTCGGAGCCTATTGCGCCAATCGAGGATGAGCGGTTGGATGTCACCTTGGGGGCTGCGATCCCAAAAGCGATCGAGCCGAACGCTAGCCCCGCACTCTGCACGACCCGTGACTCCGAGGATCCGGACTCCTCCCCGGACTCCGAACCCCCCGCGCCCCTGCCAATCGAATCCGGTTGGGCGCCGATAATGGAGTTCACCGCCGCAGACATCTTTCAGCATTCGCCTTTTGGCGACATCCTGAATTCTCTTAAGTCTCTCTCTTTATCAGGAGAGTCCTGGCCGGACTACGGTCAGCGGGGGTGGAATACGGACGATGAGGAAATTCAAAGCCCACCCACCACCCACTTTGTAGCAACTATCGATGGTCTAACCGACATGCTAGACTTCAGCTCCGAAGACATCGACGACATGGACGACGATGTAGGAGACGAACATGAACCAGCACCTGTAGGGCGCTGGAAGGCCACCTCGTCATATGATATATATATATGGTGGATACTCCAAAAGATGGAGATGGCGATGGAACAATGGGGGATGACGCCCCCAAGAAACAGCCAAAGCGCCGGCGTCAGCAGCGCCGCTCTAAATCTCGCCAAAGCAAAAACGGTGATTCTGGCACGGGAGATAATACTACCCCGGATAGCGCCGAAGAACACCCACCTCAGCAGGATTCGGCACAGGAAGATGGAGAAGCCAGCCCTCATGAGAGAGCGGCGGACCTAGAGGTCGAGGATGATAACCATACACCTCCCTCCGAAGACGAGGCAAGCCTCGATGACGACGAATTCGTCATACCATTAGACCCCGCCGAACAAGAGCGTTTTAAACGCAGGCTTTTAGCCACGGCAAGCAGCCTCAAGAAAAAGCAGCAATAGCTTAAAGTTACCCAAGATTTGCTAGCTGACAGATGGACTGAAGTCCTTGCGGCCGAAGAGTATGAACTCGAACGCCCCTCCAAGAGTTACCCGATGCGCAGGCCGCTACCCCGATCAGAGGAGGAAGCACCTACATCACCAGCGCATGACATGGCAGACTGGCCACCTCGCGGCCGCGACAGAGAGGCCTCTCGGCCCTCCACCCAAGCCATGCCCCGACGCCCCTCAACTAAGGCACGGGAGAATGCGCCCGACCTGCGAGACATACTGGAGGATAAGGCAAGACAAACAAGATTGATCTACAGATCGCGCAGGCGCCCTACGGCATGTGACAATGATCTTCACTCCGGATACAACAAATCCGGCCGGGCCGAACACAATAGACATAGCTCTTCCGAGCTGCGTCGTGATATAGCCCAGTACAGAGGCGCTGCACACCCGTTATGCTTCACGAATGAAGTAATGGATCATAAAATCCCAGAGGGTTTCAAACCCGTAAACATCGAATCATACGATGGCACAACAGATCCGGCGGTATGGATCGAGGATTATCTCCTTCACATCCACATGGCACACGGCGATGATCTACACGGCATCAAATACCTCCTGCTCAAACTTAAAGGACTGGCCCGGCATTGGCTTAACAGCTTGCCAGCAGACTCAATCAGTTCTTGGGAGAACCTGGAAGCCGCATTCCTCGACAACTTCCAGGGCACTTACGTGCGACCGCCGGATGCCGACGACTTAAGCCACATAATTCAGCAGCCAGAGGAATCGGCCAAACAATTCTGGACACGGTTCCTAACAAAGAAAAACCAGATAGTCGACTGTCCGGACGCAGAGGCCCTAGTAGCCTTCAAGCATAACATCCGTGACGAGTGGCTTGCCCGACACCTGGGACAGGAAAAGCCGAAATCCATGGCAGCCCTCACGACACTCATGACCCACTTTTGCGCGGGAGAAGACAGCTGGCTAGCTCGCAGTAACAACTTATCAAAGAACCCTGGTAGTTCGGATACCAAGGACAAAAGTGGCAGGACACGTCGGAATAAGCAAAAACGCCGCATTAACAGCGACAACAATGAAGACACGGCAGTCAATGCCGGATTCAAAGGCTATAAATCCGGTCAGCGGAAAAAGCCATTCAAAAAGAATACTCAGGGCCCGTCCAGTTTGGACCGAATACTCGATCGCTTGTGCCAGATACATGGCACCCCCGAAAGGCCAGTCAATCACACTAACAGGGATTGTTGGGTGTTCAAGCAGGCAGGCAAATTAAGGGCCGAAAACAAAGACAAGGGGCTGCATAGCGATGACGAGGAGCCCAAGCCGCCGAACAACAATGGACAGAAGTGCTTTCCCCCACAAGTGCGGATAGTGAACATGATATACGCAACCCACATTCCCAAGCGGGAACGGAAGTGTGCGCTACGGGACGTATACGCGTTAGAGCCAGTAGCCCCAAAGTTCAACCCATGGTCCTCCTGCCCGATCACTTTTGATCGAAGGGACCATCCCACTAGCATCCGTCATGGCGGCTTCGCCGCATTGGTTCTCGACCCAATCATCGACGGATTTCATCTCACAAGAGTCCTCATGGACGGCGGCAGTAGCCTGAACCTGCTTTATCAGGATACAATGCGAAAAATGGGCATAGATCCCTCAAGGATTAAGCCCACAAGAACGACCTTTAAAGGCGTTATACCAGGTGTAGAAGCCAACTGTACAAGCTTAGTAACACTTGACGTGGTCTTCGGATCCCTGGATAATTTCCGAAGCGAAGAGTTAATCTTCGATATAGTCCCGTTTCGCAGTGGCTATCACGCCCTGCTCGGACGAACCGCATTCGCAAAGTTCAATGCGGTGCTGCACTACGCATATCTCAAGCTCAAGATGCCAGGCCCTCGAGGAGTAATTACGGTCAATGGAAACACCGAACGCTCCCTCCGTACGGAGGAGCATACGGCGGCTCTCGCAGCGGAGGTACAAAGTAGCCTTCTCAGGCAATTCTCCAGTCCGGCCATTAAAAAGCCAGACACTGCCAAGCGCGCCCGGAGTAACCCACAGCAGGACCGCCTGGCACACTCCGAGCAAGCGTAGCAATGCGGCCCCAACCCCAACTTTCGCGACATAGCGAAACCAGTACCTCGCGTACATAACTACGCCCTCGAAATACCATGGGCACAGGGGAAGGGGCACAATAACGGCACGCCCAAAATACGGCTTAAAACGTACTAGGGGCTGCCGGACTCTTTTTTTTTTAATTTTTTCTTACTTTCAGGACTCCATACTTCGGACGACTATTCGGCAATTCGACTGCCGCACAAACGATGCAAGATCCAGGGAGGCAGACAGGCCATGCCGCATTATGGAACTCCCAAGTGGTCTCTGTTACGAGCGGTATACCTGTTTTAAATACAATTCCGCGGCCTGCCCCTGGTCAGGACATACTGAATAGTCCAATATCTTTTGCTTACCGCACTATTTGTATCGTTCGGCTTTGATAAATAGCCTCTCTATAAACAATGCATAGCTTTTTGTCTATTTTTTGCATTACTCTCTTTTATATATGTTCATTAATGACATGTTGCACCCGTACACTGTGGTACGGCAAGTACGCCAGGGGCTTCAGTACCCTTTAATATGGTGTGAGAAGTCCGTACACTTTCACAAGTGCGGCACCCCGAACTTATAGCACTATATGCATCGGCTCCGAATCATGATTTGGGTCAATAGTTGGGTTTGCCTGGCTCCTATGTTTTGGTGCCTTACGTTCCGCTATATCGGCTAAGGTAGCACTAGGAGAACCACTCCGATTGTGCCCCGGTTGAGCTGGGTTAAGCACCTCAGTGGAGAAAGCTAAAACTGACTGTCATGATGAGGCGAGAGACCGGTCGCTGTTCGAGAGGTTTTTCGAGTCCCTAAAGACTTATGCCGCTTCGAGCGAGGAGCCGGATTTTTCCGGCCAAGGCGTGGATAGCGCCCCGAACTCGGTCTTCCGAACTAGGGGCTACGCCGAAATTTAAAATTATAAAGTTCTATGGCTAAGTGAGAGTGTTCAAGCATTATAGTCCAATTGCCTGGTTCATTGTGCTGAGCGCCTCCCTCGAAGGACCCAACTATGGAAAAAAGAGCGCTCAGGTTTATCCCGAACACCCCAACACTAGTGGCATGGGGGCAGAAGCCGACGACTGGCCATCTCTCAATTTTTTGATAAACGGCCGCACAGAAAATAATATTTTAAATTCAACAAGCATTGCTTAGCGCATATGAACAAGTTTTCAGCACACAGGATAAAAACGAGCGAGTTTATTCAAAAATTACATCCTTGGTACATTCATCCGCCACAAGGCGGGCACCCGCAAGAACATCCTTGTAATAGTTCTCGGGCTTGCGATGCTCCTTCCCCGGCGGCGGCCCGTCCTTCACAAGCTTCTCACCGTCCAGCTTACCCCAGTGCACCTTTGCACGGGCAAGGGCCCGACGGGCACCTTCAATGCAGACGGAGTGCTTGATGATCTCGAGCCTTGGACAGGCCTCCACCAGCCGCCTCACTAGCCCGAAGTAGCTCCCAGGCAGGGCCTCTCCGGGCCACAGCCGAACTATGAAGCCCTTCATGGCCTGTTCGACCGCCTTGTGGAGCTCGACCAGCTGTTTCAGCTAGTCGCTCAAGGGCACAGGTTGTCCGGCCTCAACATACTGAGACCAGAACACCTTCTCCGTCGAGCTGCCCTCTTCAGCTCGATAGAATGCAGCAGCGTCGGATACGCTGCGGGGAAGATCTGCGAATGCCCCTGGAGAACTCCGGATTCGGGTAAGTAACAAGTAGTCTACTTTTATATTTCTGCTTTGCATAAAGAATGCCTTACCCGCTGCTATCTCCTTCATCTCCTCCAACTCTTGGAGGGCCTTTTGGGCTTCGGCCTTGGCAGACTTGGCAGTCTCAAGGGCTGCCGCGAGCTTGGACGCTTGGGTCTTTGACTCAAGCTCCAAACTCTCATGTTTTTTCATGAGAGCCTGATGTTCTTGCTGCACCTCGCTGACCTGAGCCCCAAGTTTCTCTCGCTCGGTGCGCTCCGCGGCCGTTTTCTTTTCGACCTCGGACAGCGCCTGCTTGAGGGTCGCCACCTCAGTCATGCCCCCTATAATAAGCAGTGCAATCCTGTTATTTTTTGCAATCACGCCTCTCTATAGGCACTTTTTCTGTAAGGTATTTCCTACCTTCTTTTTCCTCGAGCTGCCGCTTGGCAAGGCCGAGCTCTCGCTCAGTCCGCTTGAGGTCCTGTTTCAGGACACCCACCTCCGCAGTCAGTGCGGCGGTGGATAGCAGCGAAGCCTGCACACGCATATTGACTCTTTATTGTTAGACTCCTGCAAAATTTACTAGATCCTCTATTCGGCTTTTCTTTCCGAACGCCAAACAGAGCATCAGGGGCTACTGTCTATTCGGTTATGTTTTTACATATTTTTTACTTACCTCGAAGCCTGTTAGGAGGCTAGCGCAAGCTTCACTGAGTCCGCTCTTGGCAGACTGAACCTTCTGGATCACCGTACTCATAATAGTACGGTGCTCCTCGTCGATGGAGGCGCCGTCAAGCACCTCCAGCAGATTGTCCGGCACCTCCGGTTGGACGGAGGCCGCCGGCTCAGAAGGCTTGCTCCTCTTGGAAGGAGTTCGCCTATCGCGGTCCGGAGCTGTTGAAGATTTCGGCGCGGCGTCCGGCACAAAGCCGGACTTGGAGCCCTGGGGGGTCTTGTCCCCTTTACTCCTGGGGTCCGGGAGGTCGCCTTGCGGCTCCTCCAGGACCACCTCCTCCTGCCCCAGAGCTCGTTGCGACGCCACTTCGGCATCGTCTGCAGTGCGGGGGGAGATAGCGGGCGGAACTGAGTTCACGTCCGATGAATCCAGGGAGCCGCTCGACGACTCATTGAGTTCGGCCCGGGGCGGGCTGCATAATTATGTTCAACATTAGGGAAAGCTGTGCAACAAAGGAACATCATGAGTTATTCTGATATCCGAACTTACGATTTCGCCGGACGCTTGGCCCTGTTTGGCCACTCCTCTTTGCCCTCTTCGGTGTTGGGGGCGTAGTCCGGCGAAGGGGTCTTCCTTTTCCTAGACCCCTCGGTCTCCCCCGTTGGGGCGGCCTTCCTCTTCTCTCCTCCCTCCGCTGGGGGGGAGAGTTTTCTTCTTCCTCCTCCTTGTTTGCACGGGAGGAGGGCGTCTCGGACTCGTCGGATGACGAGTCCGACGCCACCACATTACGGGCACTCTTTCGAGTCCCCGTGGCCTTCTTCTTCTTGGCCTTCTTCTCCGGCACCACATAAGGCGCTGGAACCAGCAGCTTCACTAGGAGAGCAGGGGCTGGGTCTTCGGGCAAGGGAGCCGGATAGTTAATCGATCCGGACTTCGCCCGCCAAGCCTGTCAAGGGTAAGGGAATTTAGATTTCGCATAGAGTCAAACTATGAAAAAACTTAACATCCTGTAAAAGGTGAAAATAGCTTACCTCGCTAGCGTGACACTGCGAGCTGTATCCGCGGTCCTCGGAAGCGGATGTGGGAGCCTCGGCGCCTTTGGTTAGCACCCTCCAGACGTCTTCATACGTCGTGTCGAAGAGCCGGTTAAGGGTTTGGTGCTGCGCCGGGTTGAACTCCCACAGATTAAAGCCCCGTTGTTGACACGGGAGGATCCGGCGGATGAGCATAACCTGGACTACATTAACAAGCCGGATTGGTTTGTTCACCAGGGACTGGATGCATGTCTGCAATCCGGTCACTTCTTTTTCGTCACCCCATGACAGGCCCGTCTCTTTCCAGGACATAAGCCGCGTGGGGGGTCCGGATCGGAACTCGGGGGCTGCGATCCATTTCGGATCGCGCGGCTTGGTTATGTAAAACCACCATGATTGCCACCCCTTCAGGGTCTCCACGAAGGAGCCCTCGAGCCATAGGACGTTGGCCATCTTGCCCGCCATGGCGCCTCCGCACTCCGCCTGGCTGCCGCGCACCACCTTGGGCTTGACGTTGAAGGTCTTGAGCCAGAGGCCGAAATGGGGGCGGATGCAGAGGAAAGCCTCGCACACGACAATAAACACCGAGATGTTGAGGATGAAGTTCAGGGCCAGATCATGGAAATCCAGGCCGTAGTAGAACATGAGCCCCCAGACAAATGGGTGGAGTGGAAAACCCAGTCCGTGGAGGAAGTGGGGAAGGAATACTACCCTCTCATGGGGCCTTGGGGTGGGGAGAAGCTGCCCCTCCTCGGGAAGCCGGTGCGCGATGTCTTTGGACGAGTATCCGGCCTTCCTTAGCTTTTTGACATGGCCCTCCGCAACGGAGGAGACCATCCACTTGCCTCCCGCTCCGGACATTGCTGGAGAAGGTTGAGGTGGGAAATGCGGGTTTGGGCGCTGGAGCTCGAGTGCGCAGGAGACGGATAGGCAAAGGAGGAAGAAGGCGTAGGTAAAAAGTTGGATCCTTATCCCCTTATATGGGCGGATGCGGTTGTGCGTCCCCACCTGCCTAGTAAAACTCGCTTGCCTCCCAAGCGCCGTGATAAGAGGCGCGATTGGATTACCCACATCCATATTGACGAGAATCCCGTAAAAGGGGTACACGATCTCTGCTTCGACAAGACGTGCCAAGGAAACCGCCTCGCAAAACATGCTGAGGTGGAAAAGTAAAAACGATTCGAGTAAAGGACTTGGCCGTAGTGTGATGACGCACTGCCGAATACGTTGGCAGATTTGATTTGTGTCAATATTATTCTCTCTATGGCAATATGTGGAAACTTATTTTGCAGAGCCGGACACTACTCTTGGTGTTTACAATCTTCTACGAAGGACTTGGAGGAGGAACCTGCCTTGCAATGCCGAAGACAATTTGCACGCCGGACTCGTCGTCATTGAAGCCTAGTTCAGGGGCTACTGAGGGAGTCCTGGATTAGGGGGTGTTCGGGTAGCCGGACTATACCTTCAGCCGGACTCCTGGACTATGAAGATACAAGATTGAAGACTTCGTCCCGTGTTTGGATGGGACTTTCCTTGGCGTGGAAGGCAAGCTTGGCGATGCGGATATTCAGGATCTCCTACCATTGTAACCGACTCTGTGTAACCCTAACCCTATCCGGTGTCTATATAAACCGGAGGATTGTAGTCCGTAGGCAATAAACTCCATACACAACAATCATACCATAGGCTAGCTTCTAGGGTTTAGCCTCCTTGATCTCGTGGTAGATCTACTCTTGTACTACCCATATCATCAATATTAATCAAGCAGGAGTAGGGTATTACCTCCATCGAGAGGGCCCGAACCTGGGTAAAAACATAATGTCCCTTTTCTCCTGTTACCATCCGGCCTAGACGCACAGTTCAAGACCCCCTACCCGAGATCCGCCGGTTTTGACACCGACACAAGCGCTCATATACACGCACATACACTCATCCCTATGAATGCACACACGCAGGGCACTATCATCTTGAAATTTACAAAGTCACCATAGGCACCTCGTCGTCGACGGGTCCATAGGTGCTTCAATGCTAAGGAGGGAGAGGGTAGCGGTTCTCGAGATGTTGAACGGTCAATGATGCATCCTCAATTACATGCAGATGGAATTAATTGGAGAAGCAGAATAGAGCCAGCACGATGTGAATGCAACAGAGTTTGGACTCTCATATAATAAAGGCGCCCCACCACTCCAATCCATCTACTCCCAAGTCTCTGCGCAACACTGCTCACTCCAATCCAAGACCAAGTGACCAGAAGCCACAAGCACCTATGGAGGCGATGGACGCGAGCGGCAATCGGCTGTGCCAAATCATCCAAGGCGCCAGCCTGCAGCCCCGCACCGTGCAGCGTTTCCAGACGGTGCTGGCGACTGCAGGCATCGTAGCCCTCGCCGACACCGGCTTCGCCTCTCGCATGGACGACATGATGGTCAACTCCATCCGCAAGTTCACCGCCGTCAAGAAGCACGCGGACGACCTTGCCGTACTGCTCCAGCCCGCGCGCCCAGGCTCCTCATTGCCTACCACCCTCATCGTCCTCCATGGTGACGAACTCTTTCAAGCCCTGGTGGCCCTGCAGGTTCCGGAGGTCACGAAGAAGAATGTGCACCTCAAGGCCGCGCTCGCCGCGCAGCGCCTCGCCATGCAAGAAACCGTCGACCTGCACATCCACGTCTATGAGGAAATCGTCTACATAGGCCACTACAAGGCAAGCGAGGACAGAAAGACATTGGCCTTCTTCCAGTGGCTGGAATCATTGGACGCCATTGTTCAGAAGCACGTCGACCTGACCACGAAAGCCGCTGCTACTTAGGCGCCGTTCGGTGGGCCGGCGCCCTGAGTCGAGGAGGTGGACGTCGTCGATGGATGCATCTCTTCTTCTTGCCTCCTGTAACCAGCACCGCATCGCCTCGTGGCCTTAATGTTTTATTAGTATAGTACTCCCTCCGTTCCCAAATATAAGTCTTTCTAAAGATTCTAGCAAGTAACTACTACATATGGAGCAAAATGAGTGAATCTACACTCTAAACTATGTCTACATACATCTATATGTTGTATTCCATTTGAAATGGTATCTAAAAAGGCTTATATTTATGAACGGAGGGAGTATATGGCATTTTTATTCCAGTCATAACATTTTCACTGTGAGGTGGGGCCACAGTTGAGCAAACCCACCCCGCCCACCGGGCGTCGACCGAGTTTAGAATTAGAAGAGAGAAACGAGGGAGGAGAGCTAGCTGTAGCACGGACGCTGTTGTCAGATGGGACTCGTGTTTATAGAATAGGAGTATTGAGCACTCGTGCCTCTTTTTTTTGAGGGAAAAATTAGTCGTATGTCTAGTACCACTAGTTGGGTGCGTGCGACCTATAGCTGTCATCACTTTAGGTCTCCTTTTCGAACCGCGGCTATGCTTCACAGTACATATTATTTCACGCATTTATCCTCCTATATGTACTCCTAGGCTATTTCCACGTGCTCCCATTCGCCGACATGTGGGACATAGAGCATCTGGGTCGTAGTGCATGCACGACTCAAAGCATATGCTGGGGTACTTTACATTTCAGACCTCACGAATTAGATGCAAACCCCCCGCAGAAGAATAAATAAATGAATGAATTACTACATGAAACCGGATTATTTTCATGGAAACCGGAGCACGTTCATTAAATTTTGGACATAACACATTTATAAAAAATGAACGGACCGAAACCAGTCTAAGGGCCTCTTTGATTCTTCCCACAAAAAAGGGCCTCTTTGATTCGCAGGATACTGAAAACACAGGAATGGGGAAAGTATGATGGCGATGAACCGAGACGAGGAGAACTCTAACTCAGTTAGAGGTTAGAGTTAGATTCTAACCCTGAACTAACTTTAAACCAAAGAGGTGTATGGATGGCAGGGTTAGATTGACAATAAATGCTCTATCTCAATCATTTGACTACTTTGGACCCTATTTCCTGCCGGATTTGGAGGGTGCTTGGATACGTTTTAGTTCCATGACTAAAAGTAGTGGGACTAAAACTTGCTAGCCTCACCCATGCTTGGATCCAAATACTAAAGAGACTAAAATCAAGTTAATGATCATTTATTATCCTCCAAACCCTCCAATCCAGAACTCGCCTGTGTTAAAGGAGAGGAGTTAAATGAGGAGAGAGAGGACTAATCCACATTTTAGTAGGGGTACCCCTAACTAATTTTTTAGTCTCAAGACTAGTTTTAGCCCCTCTTTAGTCAGGGGTGCTTGGAACTTTAGCCTCTTAAAGAGACTATTTTTAGTCAGACTAAAATAAGTCCCTTGGATCCAAGCACCCTCTTGGTGTGGCCGACTCTTGTGTGGCCTCCTCCCACTCACAATTGACATAAACGAACCATCTATACAAATCAAGCATGCAAAACGTGATAATTTTTACTTTGTCCATACAAATGAGATATCCCACTTAAACATACAAGTCGGCAATCAAGCTTCACAAAATAAAAAAACACTTCATGAAACAAAGAATGAGCTAACTCATCACTGAAGTCATTCACGATAAGGAGGGAGCCCGGAGCCCCTCACGCCAGGGAGGAGCTCGCCACCGTCGCGCTGAAGGAAGGCTCTGTAGAGCCCAAGCCCCGGGAACCCCTCCGACGCTGGCCCTTGCGAGTTGAGGTCGACACCGGCATGGGTAGCAGGGCCGCTTGCCGCCGACTGGGAACTTAATCTTTGGGCCTCTAGAAATAATGCAAGCTTGTAACTAAAATACCTAGAAAGGTGTACTGAATCTTTGGGCCTCTAGAAATAATGCAAGCCTGAAAGTGAAATACCTAGAAAGGTGAACTGAATCTTTGGGCCTCTAGAAATAATGCAAGCCTGAAAGTGAAATACCTAGAAAGGTGAACTAAATCTTTGGGCCTCTAGAAATAATGCAAGCCTGAAACTGAAATACCTAGAAAGGTGAACTGAATCTTTGGGCCTCTAGAAATAATGCAAGCCTGAAATTGAAATACCTAGAAAGGTGAACTGAATCTTTGGGCCTCTAGAAATAATGCAAGCCTGAAATTGAAATACCTAGAAAGGTGACCTGAATCTATGGGCCTCTAGAAAGATTTATTACCTCCTCAAGCAGCATCAAACAATTCCATGCGTGCACCACAAATCTATACCAAGTTTGATCAGGACCTACTTTTCCAAATCAGAATTAGTGCTAGAGCAGGCAAGATCAATGATATGGCCGTGAGACAGAGAAGGAACGAACAAACTCACCCCTCTCCCGACCTCCCTGGTAGATGCGCCGCCGCCGCGCACGACAGAGGGAGAAAAACGACTGGTGAAGGGGGAGCGGGGCGACCTTCGAAGGCCGGAGGGAGAGGGCGGACGGAGTAGGGCGGCGGAGGCTGGAAGGAGAGGGCGGCCGGAGGAGAGAGAGGGCGAGCGGCCCTATGGGGAACAAAGAGGAGTCGTGCAAGAGGGGGGAGTGATCTGGTGCGGGCAAGGAAGATTTTTTTAGTTCTCTTTTAGTGGTCCCGAGGATAACTAACCCAATTAGAACCTCTCCACCGGGCTAGTTTTTTTAGCTGGGTTAGAGCAAACTAGCTCAAACTAACCCCTCTTGTTTCGATAATTTGAGGCTATTTCAACCGAAACTAGCTCTAACTCAGGGATCCAAACAAAGAGGAGTGTTACTGTACATGCTACAGTGTGGACCGTAGCACATTGTTTTTTATGGCCATATCACCACATTGTTTTCTACTGCTGGTTCACTGGGCTACCGTGGTTCGCACTGCTGGTTCACTGGGCTGCCGTGGTTCGCACTCCTCCGACCTGAGTAGTACTCCCTCCGTTCCTAAATATAAGTCTTCGTAGATATTTCACTATGGACCACATACAGATGTATATAGATGCATTTTATGTGTAGATTCACTCATTTTTCTCCGTATGTGGTCCATAGTGAAATCTCTCCAAAGACTTATATTTAGGAACAGAGGGAGTAGTATAGTACTAGTATATACCACATCATTCTTTGCTCCTTCTTACTACTCTGACATGTGGGAGAGCCAGCATCCGGGTCGACGTGTCATGCACCAGATTAGAGCGCGGAATGGAAGGGGGGCATCACCCCGGTCGGAGCGCCAGTAATTCATGACTATAGTGAGTGGTCATATCACAAGTCTTTCCAGCAATAACGCACCGTCAAATCGCACAGCCCCACTTGCTCACCCTCCCCGCCTCTCTGTCAAACCGCCTACCCAAAAACTGCCGCGTGTACTGCCCAGGAAAAGCCCCACCCTCAACTTTTAACTACGCGAAAATAGTTCGAGCTTGTTCGTTCTATATAAATACAGTACTTATTGTATGTTTATTCACCCATGGGGTTGTTCAATGAATGGAGGGGCGGGGAGCACAAGTGAACAATACTGTAGTACTACTAGTAGTAAGTAGGAGTCGTACAGTAGTCACCTTAAATAGAGAGTTTCTTTTCTTTAATGCCACGTACACAAATTGAAACGCTTGTTGTGGAGAGAAAAAAGATAATCACTCCACTATATATGGACGCAGGGGCCTGAGCGCTTGCTTTACTAGGGTTGCTCTCTTCATTCTCTCATCATCTTCAGATATAAACAAGACAGCGGTAGCGACATTTTCTCTCTGCTCACCGCTGGTCATAGATCTGGCCAGATCCCTTCGGCCGGTGTGTGTAGAGGACTAAAAGGTGCATCGTTCATGCGGTCATCGTCACTGAGGGAGGAAACCCACGGCTGCCGGAGGGGCCCGATCCTCTGCCCGTGCCGTTCTCTCCGACACAGAGCCGGCTCGGGAGGTCCTCCGACCCTTCTTCCTCCCTGCCGTATTGTCCGTAGATCCGACCTACCGCCGCCGACATCCCGGCGACCCTCAGGTATAAGTTCTTCGAAAGTGGCCTTGCTCTACTGCCCCAGCTCCCCACATGTCTGCATGTGCATCTTTTTCTACTCCCATCAGCTCTTCCAAAGCCACCTAAATTTTTAGTATTATTAGAGGTAAAGCTACTTCATGCATTCAAATCTAGGGCTTTGTTCAAACAACAAAGAAAGGGGGAAAGTTGTAGCATGAATCTAGGACTTGATTCAAAGAGGAAATAATATGGTGAAAGTAGTAGAGACCGGATACCCAACTGGTCTCTTGGTTGAAAAGGGAAATGATGGGAAAACGCAGTACAAATTGGATAAGGAATAGATCTATTATTGGTTGAAAAAAGGATAGAAAGTGGCGGCTGGTGGACAAGTCAACAGAGTATGTCCAGGATTAGATTTGCTGCCATCACATAGTAAAAGGTCTCCAAGATTAGATTTGCCGCCCTCACATAGTAAAAGGTCTCAGGATTAGATTTGCTGCCCTCACATAGTAAAAGGTCTCAGGATTAGATTTGCTGCCCTCACATAGTAAAAGGTCTCCAGGATTAGATTTGCTACCCTCACATAGTAAAAGGTCTCCAGGATTAGATTTGCTGCCCTCACATAGTAAAGGGTCTCCAGGATTAGATTTGCTGCCCTCACATAGTAGAAGGTCTCCAGGATTAGGTTTGCTGCCCTCACATAGCATGAACAAACTCGACATCACCACTTTATGCCTCCTTGTAGGTACATTGTGCTGATGCGTCCACTGTTGCATGTCCTTATACCAACCTTTTGCTGTTGTTAATGTAAGGGCAAATGTAAAATGAAGCGATCACACTGTTACCTTAGGGACATGTCTAACCAGTGTTATTGTTAATCTAATGCCTCCAATGATAAGATGCAATTAAACTGTGTTACAAATGGCACTCCTGCTGTTTTCCCCAGTATGATAAGTAAGTTGCTCCTTTACGCTGCTGAGTGTCCTGGTGTCCCCACGGTCGCATGCCCTTAAACCAACTCTTTAGCTGTTGTTGATTTACTGTGTCTGGTAAACAAGCAATGCCACCATTAAAGTAATCCCATATTTGAGGAATCTCATTGTTGATCGTAATGCTTCTGGTAACATGAAGCATTGCCGATGTTTTAAAATTTCTACTGTCCTTGCGTGATTGCCATGAACATAATTAAGATGCTTCTTTTCCTTTTGTATATGTTTCGTATATTCTTATTGATCAGAAACTGTTTACTTTCTATCTTTTTGTGCAGATAGGGATATCCATTTCACCTTGTTGCTATTGTGACCTTTTGGTGAACTGCACAAAACACTTTTTTTTGGAATGAGTGTCTTGTGCAGTTCAACTAAAATGTCACGTGGGCAACATCTCTCAATTTTGGTGGAACTGCACAAAATGGTGATTGGAGTTTCCAAATCTCCGTCAAGTTCTGCTGGTAATCTCGTGCAACATTTTATTAGCCTTTACAAGATGGAGCCGTCACTGTCACCACAATGGCACTTTATTTTAGTGGAACTGCACAAAAGGATAAGAAAATTATAGTTGCACCTTACATGAGCCGGACATCCAACCTTAATGTTCCTCAATTTTAGTGCAACTACTAAAGAAGAACCTGCCAGCTCACAAGAGCAAGTACTTTTTGCTAGTTGAATGATGCAATCTTTGCTTCATTTCAGGTGAACTGCAGAAAAAGGTGCATGAATTGAATCATGGAACTCCAGACCTCATCCAAGTAGAGCTGGAGGTTGAGTTCAAGGAGGCCGCTATTAAAGCGAAATCGTGCTCTCGTGTCTCCTTGTTTGTGTTGTGCAAACATGCTGTGCAAACAGGAATACTCAACTACATATGTTGTGATGGTCAAGAGCATTCGCCAAGTTCTTCGATTGTATGACATGGCTAGCCAAGATGGATTTAATCCCGATATTCACTTTATCAAAAGGCTCTAATGGGTTGGTTCTGAATCTTGCAAGCTAGGAATCAGTGAGATGTGTAGGCATCTTTGTTGTACTTATTATTCGAATCTTATTTGTTGGTTCTGAATCTTGCAAGCTGGGAATCAATGAGATGTGTAGGCATCTTTGTTGTACTTATTATTTGGATCTTATTTATTGATTCTGAATCTTGCAAGTTGGGAGTCAATGAGATGTGTAGGCATCTTTGTTGTACTTATTATTTGGATCTTATTTGTTGGTTCTGAATCTTGCAAGCTGGGAAACATGACATGATGATGCAGAGGACAACAACCATAACAAACAGTTCAAACTTGGTAGTATTATCTTTGTGAAAGTGCGACAAATGTGCTGATCGTGTGCGTCCTGAGAATAATAATTCTAATTGTTGTGCATGTTGATCCTATGGCACTGATAGAACGAGCGAATGCATTGCTTGTTTTAAGTATAAACTAGCACATATGCCCGTGCGTTGCAACGGGAGGAAATATAGTGTGCACTTAATTAGTGAGAATTATATATGCAAGAAAAACCCTGTGTGCTCGTCAATAATATTATTCGGTCATCGCACGCCAGAGAATGTCCATGAATTATTTAACATATTTTTTCTTTCATTCTAGGGGATTTTAAGGCATGAAGTTCAATAATATGGAAATGAGGCGTGTCTTCTCTTTTCGATGTACAAGCCACTGATATGTACAACCGTAGTTAATTGTACTTCACTATTTTTGCATTCCTTGGTCGAGAGGATTTAAGGTTAAAGATCCATAATGTGGGAGGTCGCTAGATCTTTTCTTTGCCTTGAGTAGCAATTCTTGAGAAATTTAGAGCCCTTTTGTAGATAGTTCAGCTAGCAATCCATTCATCAAGCTCACGTATTGGATTTAATTCCTTTTTTAGAAAGCTCGCTTACTAATTCATCCATCCTTCATCCAGCTTAATTCATCCATCCTTCATCCAAGTTAATTCATACATCCTTCATTCAGTTTACTACACATAGTCTCGCACACGTATATAAATTGTTATGGGTGTATGTAAACGAGCAATATGGGACTATTGAAAATGTGTTCTTCCTTATTTCCTAGGTAGTTCGGCTGGCTAAATTGCATGGGGTGTGAATTTTTCAGACACTGAATCCACCTATATTTGTAAGCGTGAGTAAAAATCCAGTGAAAAAGATGAGTTGAAGGACCGTGCTCACGATTTCAAACACCCGACATAGTGCTGCCATTCACTCGAACAAACACGTCCTGCTAACCAATGGCCAACGTAAATATTTAAGAACATACCGTAGCATCAGATTGGAAACATTCTATGATTACTTCTTTTTCTAACTTTTCAAAAATAAATAATTATTATGAATTGCCGTATATTCTTGGAAACATGAACAATTTTTAAAATCCCGAACAATTCAAAACTGCGATTTGTTTTTTCAAAGTTCCATACTTTTTCAGAAGTACAGAAACTGAATTTCAATTCGGAACATTTTCTAAAATTCACGAACATTATTCAAAAACATGAACCTTTTATAAGAACATGAGCATTTTTATTTTGTGAACAATTTTAAAAAAACGGGAACATGTTTTGTACATTCAAAATAATTTTGGAAAATGTGTAATTTTTAAACGCGAATATTATTTTATTTAGTGAAGTTTCTCTAAAACAAGAATATTTTTTTAATTTGGAGCATTTTCTAAAATGCAAATTATTTAAGAATCTCAAACAGTTTTGGAAAGTACAATTTAATTTGAAAAAATAGGATATTTCTTTTCATTAAAAAAATGTGTCCTTTTCCAGCTAGCTCATGTGCCAATTCATCCATCCTTCATCCAGGTTAATAGATCCATACTTCATACATCTTATTACTACATGTGGTTTCACACACGTTTATAAATTGGTAGAACTATATGTAAAGAGCAATATGTGGATTTTAAAAAAAATTATATTGAATTCGTGAACGTTTCACTACAATAAGAACATTTTTTTGAATTTGGAACATTTTTTAAAATATATTTTTTATTCAATCTCGAACAATTTTGTAAAACACAAACATTTTTTTGAATTTTGAACAAATTTTGGAACTAATTTTTTTGAATATCTGACATTTTAAAAATTGGAATAGAGTTTTGATATTCTGAACATTTCTTCAAAACTTTGAACAAATATTGGAATTCTAAAAAAATATAAAAAATAACTTAAAATTAAAAAGAAAAAAAGAAGGTAGAAATAAAAAAAGGAAGGAACATAAAAATTAAATAGAAAATAAACATAGAAAAAGGAAAAATGAACGGCCCAGTTGAGGGCTATCTGTGCGAAGCTCCAACTATCTATCGCTGCATGCGGCAAATAGTATTGTTCCCTCCGCGAGGGTAAGGAAATAAGTGGGCTGACTCTACTGGGCTGCATCGCGTGGCCCATGTATGAAATTCTGAACAAATCGTATTTCTTTTTGTAGCACATGGATGTGAAAAGAATTAGTACCACCTCGAATAGTAAAAAAATATCTCTGGTGAACGGATGAAAAAATTGGAGAAACGCACCTTGCTTTATTAGTAGGTATAGATTTCTATTAATGCTAATTAAATTTAAGTAAAGTGACCACTAACTCCTGTTATTATAGTACCAATATAGACTCGCTCGTGAACCGATGTGTGGCCGAGGGTGCATCTTCTGCTGGGCGTGCAGCGGACGAGTGAGGGGTAGTAACTGTTGTCGCCTGTACACATTCAGCTTACTGTTGAATCCAGTTCCCCAAGAGCTGAAAAACGAACTGCTGCCGCCGCCTACACACTCGTTCACTCGAAGAGACTCCAATGGCGATCCGAGGGGTGAGCCTGCTGGATATGGACTTCAGCAAGGAGTTCCCCTTTGAATTCGCTGTTCAGTCCTATGGTTGCACCAAGTTGAATGTGATGTACACCAACGATACGGACTCGGTGAAGCTCTGCCTCGCCTCAGTCCTATGGCTGCACCAGGTTCTGGAGCATTCGCCCGTTTCATCGGCAGCGCCGACTGCACCTTCGCTACGGTGGAGAGAAGGAAGAACACAATGATTCGGCCATCTGGTGCAACAAGTTTGTCGACATCCAGAAGCAATACAAGATCATCAGCAACGGGCAGGAGAAGGACTCCGTGGTTAACCTCGCTGAGACCATCATCGACCCCTGATACGCTAACATGAAAGAAGACGACCTGAACACATGGGAGGTACCTCTGAATCTAGCCTACATAACCTATGCGGCCAAGGGCGCATACACATGCTACGACATGTACATGCAGATCTTGGACATGAGGGCGTGTCTGGTTCCCGTAACCGACGAGTACATGGACAGCCGCATCGTCATGATCAAGCATGCCAGGAAGGTCTAGATGTTGTACTTTATCTGTTTATAAGCACCTTTATCATCTGAGTGTTTCATGCATTAACCTATGTGTCGTAATTATCTGTTTTGTCCGAAATATTTCTTTTAAGAACCCATTAACCTGATTGCTTTTTTAGTGGCTATTTGCTCATGTATGTAAACTAGTTCACTTGTCTGTAAAAAAACTAGTTCACTCGGATGCCGTGCTTTGAATCTCCTTCCTCCCAACATATTCCCCTCCTCAGGTGGACCCAACAGGTCTCTGAATTTTCTCCCACTTTCTTTTTCGATGTAAACTTAGTTTTCTCCCAGTACTTTCCCCTAGAACCAAATCAACTATCCCACGTCTAGCCTAAAAAATAATAATACCCCACGTACTATTAACTCATCAAATTAAAATGATATTTTATTTCGTAAGTTGAAAGTTCTTACAAAATAATAATAATAATTGTTTATATATAACTTGGCAAGTTAACTCCTAGTGATTGCATACATAAGCTTGCAAAGATTTTAATGACGTGCAATCATGTGTTTATGTTTTTATAACATTTCTCCGTCTAGCCCAACATGATATTTTCACCCAGCCCAGCAAGTCCGCGGATTTTGAGAAAAATGCAAATGAGATTTAAACGGGCTGCATAGATGCTACATCATTGTTTCGCCCAGCCCACCAAATGGACTAAAAAAACAAATGGACTGGGTGACATGTGGGCCAGTAGGTCGAAGCCTAAGAAGGCGTTGGATTTACATCCAACGGCCGGCATTCTTCTTCAATCTCTCATCTTCTTCCCCCAGCGCTGCCGGAACCGCCTGCTCCAGCCTTCAGCATCCAGCGGCGTTGTTTTGCGCTCCTCAGCAAAACGCTACCCCGCCGACAGCCAGACCATCCCTCCACTCCGCACCTCCTGTTATTCTCTGCCGAGTGTATGCCCACCCCGCACCTGAACCAGTCAAGTTTCCCACTCCTCTCCGTCTGCGACTCCACTGCTGCGTCTTCCCCATCTCCGGGTTGTTCCAGTCTGGGGCCTCGCCGTCGTCCACCGCCTCGGTGCGCTCGGCGCGGCGTGGTCAACATACGAGAGTCATCGGAAGAGGACTGCACATGGAGAGCCTGATGGCTGGGACCCACAAGGTCCATGGTCGCACACAAGGAAAGTTCCTCCTTATTATGCACTGTACGTGGGAAGGGCTTCTGTATTTCACGAAAAAAACGTTCCCCCCGCTGATAGGTCGGTCCCACCAGCTATATCTTCGCACGCAAGGAAGTGCCTCCTTATTACGCACCAAAAAGTGAATACCCCCTACTAGCTGGGACCCACCATAGTGGGTGGCTGACTTGTGGGCCTACTAAGTTGACGAGGACGGAGGGCTTTGTCAACTTAGTCAATATGAACGATTCTAGCTCCAGTGACCGTACGATGTCCATCCAACGGCCATAGTGCTTCTTCAACCTCTGGTCTTCTTGCTCCAGCCGCCCAAAGCAGCGCCGGTCGTGCCGCGTGCTCCTGCCTCTCGTGGCCGGCTGTGATGCCGCGGAGGCCTTATCGCCCCCTACTACTCCCACCGCTGGCCCAGGGTATCCCTCTACTCACCCACACCCCTTGTTATTCTACGACGACGACAGCTTCACGCCGCAGCCGAACTAGTGAACCCTCGTACACCTCTTCGCGTGGGCATCCACTGCCGTGTCTTCCTCGGCTCCGTGTCATCCCCTTCCTAGGCCTCGCCATCGTCCACCGCCTTGGTGCTCTCGGCGCGGCTGGTCAATGTGGTCAACGACCGACTTCCATCGGAAGAGTACTGTACGTGGAGAGGCTGACAACTGGGTCCACAGCCACAACCCAGTTTTTTGTGATTTGCCAAGTCGCTTTGTCAGGCCTGTTGGGCTGCAAATCTTTCAAGACGAGGAGAGCTTCATTCGAGTGACTGAGAAAATGGCCTATCAGTAATGAGAAATGGGCTGTACATTTTTAAAACACATCAAACCGGCAATTAGTTTCAAATATCTTTTTTTTCATTTTGAGATTTTAAATTACATTAATTATTATGCGTGGAGAATTTGTTGGATTTTATATTGATATACATTTATTTTTAAAATCAGTTTGAATGTGAGTCGAAATTTCGGGATTAAAAACAGTTCGGACCGCACCGAAATATGCAAAATTTCGTATATTTTTTTAACTGTGGCCACAATATGGGCTGTAATGCTAACAAAAAGAATATGGGCTCCAAAAAACCTTAAGAATTAGCAAACGGGCTGTAAATTATTAGAAATACTGGCAGATGGGCTGTATGCTGTTTTCCACAGATTTGAGGCTTTCCTAAAAAAAGGTTGATGCACAAGCAGTGACTGTTGGATGTCCATCGAACGGCCGTCGTGCTTCTTCAATCTCTGCTCTTCCTGCTCCAGCCGCTCAAACAAGTGCCGGCGGGACTTCCTGCTCCCTCCTCCCCGCGGCCGGCTGTGCTGCCTCGCAGGCCTCACCGCCCCACCGTACTCCCATCGCTGGCCTAGCCATCCCTCTACTCACCCACACATGCTGTTATTCTCCAGCGACAACAGACGAACCAGTAAACCCTCGTACAGTCATACTCCCCTCCATGTGGGAAACAACTGCCGAGTCTTCCCTGCCTCCGTGTCGTTCCCTTCCTAGGCCTCACCGTCGTCCACCGCCCTGGTGCTCTCGGCGCGGCCTGGTCAACGTGGTCAACGACCGACATGCATCTGAAGTGGACTGTACGTGGAGAGGCCGACAGCTGGGTCCACGGCCGCATGCAAGGAAATGCCTCCTTATTACACGCAAAATAATGATTCCTCCACCTGACATCAGGGACCCACCGAAAGGGCCTCTATACTTCACGAAATTTTTTTACCGCCGCTGACAGCTCGGACCCACCAGCTATATCTTCGCACGCAAGGAAGTGCCTCCTTGTCACGCACAAAAAAAATGAATACTCCCCCTGTTAGCTGGGACCCAGTATAGTGGCAGGCTGACTTGTGGGCCTACTAAGTTGACGGGGACGGAGGGCTTTGTCAACTTAGTAAATATGCACGATTCTAGATCCAGTGACCGTACGATGTCTATCCAACGGCCGTAGTGCTTCTTCAACATCTGGTCTTCTTGCTCCAGCCGCCCAAACCAGCGTCGGTCGTGCCTCGTGCTCCTGCCTCCCATGGTCGGCTGTGATGCGGCGGAGGCCTCACCGCCCCCTACTACTCCCATCGCTGGCTAGGCCATCCCTCTACTCACCCACACCCCGTGTTATTCTGTGGCGACGACAGCCTCACACCGCAGCGAACCAGTGAACCCTCGTACTCCACTACGCGTGGGCATCCACTACCGCGTCTTCCCTGGCTCCATGTTGTCCCCTTCCTAGGCCTCGCCGTCGTCCACCGCCCTGGTGCTCTCGGTGCGGCGTGGTCAACGTGGTCAAGGAACGACTTCCATCGGACGTGGACTATACGTGGAGAGTCTGACAGCTGGGTCCATGGCCGCAGCAAGGAAGTGCCTCCTTATTACGTGCAAAATAATTATTCCTCCACCTGACAGCGGGGACCCACCGGACGGGCCACCATATTTCATGAAAAAAATGTTTCCCCCCTGACTGCTGGTACCCACCAGCTACATCTTCGCACGCAAGGAAGTGCGTCCGGGCAAAAAAAAACGATTCGCCCCCTGACTGCTGGGACCCACCAGCTACATCTTCGCAGGAAAGGAAGTGCCTGACAATCTGGGACCCACCTGGTCGAAGCGTACGTAGCGTTGTCATTCTGGTCTCAAACGTGTACGTACATATATACTGGTGGATGTAGAGGCGCGCACGTGTCGTAGTAGAGGCGCGTATGTGTCGTAGTAGAGGCGTGTACGTAGCATGTACACGTACATACAACGGCCAGGGTGCAAGAAAGAAAATATGGCCACGTATGTGTACATACGGGCGGGGTCTCGAACGCCTACTCGCGCATACGTACGGCCAGGGCTCATGTACATGGCTGGGTCGGAACGGAGAAACAGCGTCGTCATCGTGTTCATGGGGAGGCAACGGAATGCATCGTGTTCATGGGGAGGCAACGGAATGCATCGTGTTCATCAGGAGGCAACGGAATGCGTGGTCATGTTCATCGAGAGGGCTTGGATGGAACATGCGATGGAAACGAGGCCTGGCGTACCGCACAACGGAGGAAACAGACCTCCTACGTTCCGAACGGGGTCCTGTTGATCGGGAGAGGTCTGGCGTACCGCAAAACGGAGGAAACGGACCTCCTACGGTCGAAACGGGGGTCCTGTTGATCGGGAGGGGTGTGGCGTACCGCAAAACGGACGAAACGGACCTTCGATGGTCGAAACAGGGGTTTTGTTGATTGGGAGGGGTGTGGCGTACCGCAAAACGGATGAAACGGACTTGTGTTGGAGCGCTACGGTCGAAACGGGGGTCCTGTTCATCAGGAGGGGTGTGGCGTACCGCAAAACGGGACTCCACGGGATATTGTTCATCTCCACCGTCGACCGCCTCCAGCCTCCATGGGCTACCGTCGACCTCCTCCAGCCTCCACGGGCTCCTGTTCATCTAGCCTCCACCACGCGCTACTCCACCGGCTACTGTTCAACCACCCCTCCATGGGCACCCCTCCACCGTCTACTGTTCATCCAGCCCTCCACACCACGGGGTCCTGTTCAACCACCCCTCCACAGGCACCCCTCCATCTTCTACTGTTCATCCAGCCCTCCACCACACCACGGGGTCCTGTTCATCCAGAGGCAAAGCCACCGCTCACTGTTCATCCAAACCCCCCCGCAACGCTCACTGTTCATCCCGGAGGCAGCATCGATCGGCTTCAGTTAGCAGTAGTAGCGAAGGAATCGCTCGATCGGGTTTGGTTAATAGCCATCGATCGATCGCTCGGGTTCAGTAACGCGTAGCCTGCAGTGCAATTGCTCGGGTTCAGTTAGAGCCCGACGCCTCGCTCGGGTTCAGTTAGAGCCAACGCCTCGCACACACGCGCGTACGTGTACGAGAGAAACGCGCATCGCTCGGCCCCGACCTCCCACCGTAACCGGGAACTCGCTGAAATTTTCCTCGCCCTCGCTTCTACCACGGTTTTTTCCGTCATGGACGACCCAAAGAATGTCATGCAGCTGCTCCTCCGGCCCGCCCAGGACGAAAAGCCCATTTTCTATCATGATTTTTTGTCATAGAAGTAGGAGCCCACCACATCTATGATGATACCGGGTTTTGTCACAATTATCGTCATAGAAGTGTCATATGTATGACAGAACAAAATTTCGTTCAGTCCAAAATGTCACGGATGTGTCTTTTTTTTGTAGTGAGGGTTCTCCCCTTCTAGAGAAGTGTCTTGGGAGTAAAACCAAGTTTGGTTCGAGTCCTTGGGATGACTGGGCAGTTTGGTGGCTGAGAAGGTGGTTTCTTTCCGCCTCTGAATCGAAATGCCACCTAACTCTAGGTTGGGCCCATCTGTGAACTTAGTCTGCCAGTTTAAATAATAAAATTCTCTGAATAGTTCTACAGTGGGCTCCTGTTGAAGGTAAACCTTGTAGAACACTTGAAAGTTGCAGATGTTTGAAACGGAATTGGGCCCGATGTCTTGAGGATGGAGCTTGAAAAAGTGCAACACATCACGGAAGAATTTTGAGCCGGGGGGGGGGTGAAACCTCGGAGCAGATGATCAGTGAAGACAATTACTTCACCTTCCTTGGGCTGAGGAGGGGTTTCTGTTCTTGGGACCCTCCAAAGGATGACATCGTTTTTGGCTAAGACGCCCGTTTGAACATATTCATTCAATGTTTCCTCGGAGACCCGGGAAATGACTCAGTTGCATGAGGTGACAGTCTTGGCTTTAGACATTTTTGACTACAAAGGAAAATATTGCCGGGTAAAGGGTTGTGATGCTAAGCCGGGTAATGGGCAAAAAGTCAGTGCTACAATGGTTGACATGATTAAACCGAAAGGCAGTGCTGGGTTATGCAAATTATGAACGCATATTGGCGGCTTAGTAAGGGGACTAATGCTATATGGCGGGTTATGGTTTATCATATAAGCCGCCCGTATGATCACAGTGTGACATATCTGAAAGTGATTTTTTCCTAAGTAATGGACAAACAGATTCCATAGATTGATGCTATGATTTTCGATCTGCAGTACTTCATAAAATAAAATAAATTATAGACCTAAAGTGAAGGCAGTGGAAGAACTCATGTGTTCGGATGGATCTTATACAGAAAAAGTATCTACTATGATTGGAAAAGGAATGCTAAGCTATTACCGCGCGTTTTCAATATCATGTGCAGATTCAGCTACAAGATCTAGAGAGGAAGAATAGAGAAGAACTCTGACGAACTGGGCAAACCCTAATGGAGATCTGCTATGTGGGAGGAGGAGTACTTACATATGCTGTTGAACAGCGAAGGCGTGCCGCAATGCCCGGGTCCGTTCAAGCTGATGCAGCGGCTGGAGTTGAGGCAGTTCACGAAGGCTGACGGCGGCAGAGCTTGGGCGCGCAGGGGCGTTGCGAGGAGGAAGATGGAGACGAGGAGGCAAGGGTGAAAAAAATGAAAAGGGCCCTTGTCCCTATTTATAAGGAGATGGATAAATGGCATGCGTGGGAATCGAGGAATCCAAAAAATGGTTATGTGGCTACGCAGACACCTTGATTTTTGGGTGATCCATTAAAGATAAAGATCTATTGAGATGTCCTGGGCTTCATGCAAAGTTAATGCGAGATGACGTCATGGCAGGTTAACACAATTCTGAGATGTGACATCATGGCGGCTTATAATGAATTGGTAAGGAATTAGCGATGGAAGATTCTGCTAAGTCAAGTGGTTAAGATTGATGTGAACAAGTTCAAATCAACCCGGGGCCTAATGCTGGGGATATAACTACTGGGTATGACCCGCCCAGGAGTCATGCCACTGTTGGCTTAAGATGAAGAGGCCCAAGAAGGAATGAAGATTGCGGTTCATAGAGCAAGCTTATTGAAGGCCCAAGACTCGGGGACGACTTGAGGCCCACTGTGTGAGCCGCCATATGTTTAACTTGTATTGCAAGGCAAGCTTAGTTAGTTACCAAGCCGGACACGTTGTGTATGAGCCGGCCAGGACTCTGTAAGTTGATACGTCTCAACCGTATCTATAATTTTTGATTGCTCCATGCTATATTATCTGCTGTTTTGGACATTATTGGGCTTTATTATCCACTTTTATATTATTTTTGGGACTAACCTATTAACCGGAGGCCCAGCCCAGAATTGCTGTGTTTTTGCCTGTTTTAGGGGTTCGAAGAAAAGGAATACCAAAAGGAGTCCAAATGGAATGAAACCTTCGGGAACGTGATTTTCTCAACGAACAAGACCCATGAGACTTGGACCCTACGTCAAGACACAAAAGAGGAGGCCATGAGGTAGGGGGCGCGCCTACCCACCCAGGCGTGCCCTCCACCCTCGTGGGCCCCCTGTTGCTCCACCAACGTACTCCTTCCTCCTATATATACCTACGTACCCCCAAACGAACAGATACGGAGCCAAAAACCTAATTCCACCGACGCAACTTTTTGTATCACGAGATCCCATCTTGGGGCCTGTTTCGGAGCTCCGCCGGAGGGGGCATCGATCACGGAGGGCTTCTACATCAACACCATAGCCTCTCCGATGAAGTGTGAGTAGTTTACCTCAGACCTTCGGGTCCATAGTTATTAGCTAGATGGCTTCTTCTCTCTTTTTGGATCTCAATACAATGTTCTCCCCTTCTCTTGTGGAGAACTATTCGATGTAATCTTCTTTTGCGGTGTGTTTGTTGAGATCGATGAATTGTGGGTTTATGATCAAGTCTATCTATGAATAATATTTGAATCTTCTTTGAATTATTTTATGTATGATTGGTTATCTTTGCAAGTCTCTTCGAATTATCAGTTTGGTTTGGCCTACTAGATTGATCTTTCTTGCAATGGGAGAAGTGCTTAGCTTTGGGTTCAATCTTGCGGTGTCCTTTACCAGTGATAGTAGGGGCAGCAAAGCACGTATTGTATTGTTGCCATCGAGGATAACAAGATGGGGTTTTCATCATATTGCATGAGTCTATCCCTCTACATCATGTCATCTTGCTTAAGGCGTTACTCTATTTTTAACTTAATACTCTATATGCATGCTGGATAGCGGTCGATGAGTGGAGTAATAGTAGTAGATGCAGGCTGGAGTCGGTCCACTTGTATCGGACGTGATGCATATATACATGATCATACTTATATATTCTCATAACTATGCTCAATTCTGTCAATTGCTCAACAGTAATTTGTTCACCCACCATAGAATACTTATGCTCTCGAGAGAAGCCACAAGTGAAACCTATGGCCCCCGGGTCTATCTTTATCATATTAATCTCCTACTATTTAGTTACTTCCTTTGCTTTTTTACTTTGCCTTTATTTTACTTTGCATCTTTATCACAAAAATACCAAAAATATTATCTTATCATATCTATCAGATCTCACTCTCGTAAGTGGCCGTGTAGGGATTGACAACCCCTATTCGCATTGGTTGCGAGGATTTATTTGTTTTGTCCAGGTATGAGGGACTCGCGCGTAGCCTCCTACTGGATTGATACCTTGGTTCTCAAAAACTGAGGGAAATACTTACGCTACTTTGCTGCATCATCCCTTCCTCTTCGGGAAAACCAATGCAGTGCTCAAGAGGTAGCATAAGCCGCCGGGCATCAACCTGTATATAAAGGGGTGACCCGGCGACGGGTTAGCTCAAGAAACAACTGATCAAGTACTAGGTCAAGCGTATTCTCTCCCTGTTAATCAAAACCCAAGCAATACAACCTAATGCGGGAGTAGGCTTTTACCTCGTTGAGAGGGGCCGAACCTGGGTAAACTCTCTGTGTCCTTTGTCCCGTTTAACCCCTTTCAAGCTAACCTAGATGCGATGGCTCCACACCTAAGTCCTTTCGCTTGGGCATCTGCCGTGTTAAGTCCACGATAGGGTGCTTCCAATCAGGAGACCAAGTGCAAAAAACGAAACGGGCCTAGAGATGGGCAATGCCCGTTTTGTGGAGTTGCGGAGGACCTGAATCACATTCTCTTCTATTGTGTGTCCACGCAATTCATGTGGAGCTGCTTTTGGGAGTTTGGGATAATAATTGGTACACAACCTCCTTCCCTGAGTGGCACCAGCTACTGGCTAATTACACTGGCCAGGTTCGAAGATTGATGTGTGATACGTCTCCAACGTATCTATAATTTTTTATTGCTCCATGCTATATCATCTACTGTTATGGACAACATTGGGGTTTATTATCCACTTTTATATTATTTTTGGGACTAACCTATTAACTGGAGGCCCAACCCAGAATTGCTATTTTTTGCCTGTTTTAGGGTTTCGAAGAAAAAGAATATCAAACGGAGTCCAAACTGAATGAAACCTTCGGAAACGTGATTTTCTCAACGAACAAGACCCAGGAGACTCGGACCCTACGTCATGACACAAAAGAGGAGGCCACGAGGTAGGGGGGCGTGCCTACCCCCCAGACGCGCCCTCCACCCTCGTGGGCCCCCTGTTGCTCCACCGACGTACTCCTTCCTCCTATATATACCTACGTACCCCCAAACGATCAGATACGGAGCCAAAACCCTAATTCCACAGCCGTAACTTTCTGTATCCATGAGATCCCATCTTGGGGCCTGTTCCAGAGCTCCGCCGGAGCGGGCATCGATCACGGAGGGCTTCTACATCATCACCATAGCCCCTCCGATGAAGTGTGAGTAGTTCACCTCAGACCTACGGGTCCATAGTTATTAGCTAGATGGCTTCTTCTCTCTTTTTGGATCTTAATACAATGTTCTCCCCCTCTCTTGTGGAGATCTATTCGATGTAATCTTCTTTTTGTGGTGTGTTTGTTGAGACTGATGAATTGTGGGTTTATGATCAAGTCTGTCTATGAACAATATTTGAATCTTCTCTGTATTCTTTTATGTATGATTGGTTATCTTTGCAAGTCTCTTCGAATTATCAGTTTGATTTGGCCTACTAGATTGATCTTTCTTGCAATGGGAGAAGTGCTTAGCTTTGGGTTCAATCTTGCGGTGTCCTTTCCCAGTGATAGTAGGGGCAACAAGGCACATATTGTATTGTTGCCATCAAGGATAACAAGATGGTGTTTTCATCATATTGCATGAGTTTATACCTCTACATCATGTCATCTTGCTTAAGGCGTTACTCTGTTTTCATTAACTTAATACTCTAGATGCATGCTGGATAGCGGTCGATGAGTGGAGTAATAGTAGTAGATGCAGGCAGGAGTCGGTCTACTTGTCTCGGACGTGATGCCTATATACATGATCATATGTAGATATTCTCATAACTATGCTCAATTCTGTCAATTGCTCAACAGTAATTCATTCACCCACCATAGAATACTTATGCTCTTGAGAGAAGCCACTAGTGAAACCTATGGCCCCTGGGTCTACCTTCATCATATTAATCTTCCAATACTTAGTTATTTCATTTGCTTTTTACTTTGCATCTTTATCATAAAAATACCAAAAATATTATCTTATCATATCTATCAGATCTCACTCTCGTAAGTGGCCGTGTAGGGATTGACAACCCCTTATGGCGTTGGTTGCGAGGATTTATTTGTTTTGTGCAGGTACGAGGGACTCGCGCGTAGCCTCCTACTGGATTGATACCTTGGTTCTCAAAAACTGAGGGAAATACTTACGCTACTTTGCTGCATCATCCCTTCCTCTTCGGGGAAAACCAACGCAGTGCTCAAGAGGTAGCAAGAAGGATTTCTGGCGTCGTTGCCGGGGAGTCTATACAAAAGTCAATATACCAAGTACCCATCACAATCCCTATCTCCCACATTACATTATTTGCCATTTGCTTCTCGTTTTCCTCTCCCCCACTTCACCCTTGCTGTTTTATTCGCCCCCCCTCTCTCTCTATCCTCCCTCTCTTTCTCTATTTGCCTCTTTTCGCCCGCATGCTTTTTGTTTGCTTGTGTGTTAGTTTGCTTGCTTGTCACGGTGGCTCAAGATAATACTAAATTGTGTGACTTTACCAATACTAACAACAATGATTTTATTAGCACTCCGATTGCTCCTCTTACCGATGCTGAATCTTGTGAAATTAATACTGCTTTGCTGAATCTTGTCATGAAAGATCCATTTTCCGGCCTTCCTAGTGAAGATGCCGCTACCCATCTAAATAGCTTCGTTGATTTGTGTGATAGGCAAAAGAAGAAAGATGTGGATAACAATATTGTTAAATTGAAGCTATTTCCTTTTTCGCTTAGAGATCGTGCTAAAGCTTGGTTTTTGTCTTTGCCTAAGAATAGTATTGATTCATGGAATAAGTGCAAAGATGCTTTTATCTCTAAGTATTTTCCTCCCGCTAAGATCATCTCCCTTAGAAACGATATTGTGAATTTTAAGCAACTTGATCATGAACATGTTGCACAAGCTTGGGAGAGGATGAAATTAATGATACGTAATTGCCCTACTCATGGTTTGAATCTGTGGATGATTATACAAATTTTTTATGCCGGATTGAATTTTGCTTCTAGAAATCTTTTAGATTCAGCTGCCGGAGGCACTTTTATGGAAACCACTTTAGGATAAGCTACTAAACTCCTAGATAATATTATGGTTAATTATTCTCAATGGCATACTAAAAGATCTACTAATAAAAAGGTGCATGCGATAGAAGAAATTAATGTCTTGAGTGGAAAGATGGATGAACTTATGAAATTATTTGCTAGTAAGAGTGTTCCTTCTGATCCTAATTATATGCCCTTGTCTACTTTGATTGAGAATAATAATGAATCTATGGATGTGAATTTTGTTGGTAGGGACAATTTTGGTAACAACGCGTATAGAGGAAATTTTAATCCTAGGCCTTATCCTAGTAATCCCTCTAATAATTATGGTAATTCCTACAACAATTATTATGGAAATTATAGTAAGATGCCCTCTGATTTTGAATCTAATATTAAAGAATTTATTACTTCGCAAAAGAATTTCAATGCTTTGATTGAAGAAAAATTGCTTAAGATTAATGAGTTAGCTAGGAACGTTGATAGAATTTCTCTTGATGTTGATTCTTTGAAACTTAGATCTATTCCACCTAAGCATGATATCAATGAGTCTCTCAAAGCCATGAGAATTTCCATTGATGAGTGCAAAGAAAGAACCGCTAGAATCCGTGCTAAGAAAGATGCCTTTATAAGAGCGCGTTCTTCTAGTTCCTATGAAAATAAAGATGAAGATCTAAAAGTTATTGATGTGTCCCCTATTAAATCTTTGTTTTGCAATATGAATCTTAATAATGATGGGACTGATTATTATCCACCTTTACCTAGAAGATGTTCCAAGAATTCAGAGTTTTTAGATCTTGATGCTAAAATTGATGAAAGTGGGATTGAAGAAATTAAAACCCTAGATGTTGCTAAACCCACTATTTTGGATTTCAAGGAATTTAATTATGAAAATTGCTCTTTTATTGATTGTATTTCCCTGTTGCAATCCGTGCTAAATTCTCCTCATGCTTATAGTCAAAATAAAGCGTTCACTAAACATATTGTTGATGCCTTGATGCAATCTTATGAAGAAAAACTTGAATTAGAAGTCTCTATCAATAGAAAACTTTATGATGAGTGGGAACCTACTATTAAAATTAAAATTAAGGATCATGAATGCTATGCTTTGTGTGATTTAGGTGCTAGTGTTTCCACGATTCCAAAGACTTTGTGCGATTTGTTAGGTTTCCATGATTTTGATGATTGCTCTCTAAACTTGCACCTTGCGGATTCCACTCTTAAGAAACCTATGGGAAGAATTAATGATGTTCTTATTGTTGCAAATAGGAATTATGTGCCCGTAGATTTTGTTGATCTTGACATAGATTGCAATCCTTCATGTCCTATTATTCTTGGTAGACCTTTCCTTAGAACGATTGGTGCAATTATTGATATGAAGGAAGGAAATATTAGATTCCAATTTCCGTTAAGGAAAGGCATGGAACAGTTTCCTAGAAAGAAAATTAAATTACCTTATGAATCTATTATGAGAGCCACTTATGGATTTCCTACCAAAGATGGCAATACCTAGATCTATCCTTTCTTTTAATGCCTAGCTAGGGGCGTTAAATGATAGCGCTTGTTGGGAGGAAACCCAATTTTATTTTCATTCCTTGCTTTTTACTCCTGTTTAGTAATAAATAATTCATCTAGCCTCTGTTTATGTTGTGTTTTTGTGTTTAATTAGTGTTTGTGCCAAGTAGAACCGTTGGGAAGACTTGGGGAAAGTCTTGTTAATCTTGCTGTAAAAAACAGAAACTTTAGGGCTCACAAGAACTGCTGCCATTTTTATTTGGAAAGTGCTATTTAGTTAATTCTTTTCGCAGATGATTAATAGATAAATTCGTCACGTCCAGCAATTTATTTTAGAATTTTTGGGGTTCCAGATCTTGCGCTAGCTACAGATTACTACATACTGTTCTGTTTTTGACAGATTCTATTTTTCGTGTGTTGTTGTCTTATTTTGATGAATCTATGGCTAGTAAAATAGTTTATAAACCATAGAGAAGTTGGAATACAGTAGGTTTAAAACCAATATAAATAAAGAATGAGTTCATTACAGTACCTTGAAGTGGTCTTTTGTTTTCTTTCGCTAACGGAGCTCACGAGATTTTCTACTTTATGTTTTGTGTTGTGAAGTTTTCAAGTTTTGGGTAAAGATTTGATGGATTATGGAACAAGGAGTGGAAAGAGCCTAAGCTTGGGGATGCCCATGGCACCCCCAAGATAATCTAAGGACACATAAAAGCCAGAGCTTGGGGATGCCCCGGAAGGCATCCCCTCTTTTCGTCTACTTCTATCGGTAACTTTATTTGGAGCTATATTTTTATTCACCACATGATATGTGTTTTGCTTGGAGCGTCTTGTATGATTTGAGTCTTTGCTTTTTAGTTTACCACAGTCATTGTTGCTGTACACACCTTTTGAGAGAGCCATACATGATTGGAATTTGTTAGAATACTCTATGTGCTTCAGTTATATCATTTGAGTTATATAGTTTTGCTCTAGTACTTCACTTATATCTTTTAGAGCACGGTGGTGGATTTGTTTTATAGAAACTATTGATCTCTCATGCTTCACTTAGATTATTTTGAGAGTCTTAAATAGCATGGTAATTTGCTTAAATAATCCTAATATGCTTGGAATTCAAGAATAGTAAAAACTTTCTTATGAGTGTGTTTGTCAGGACCCCGACTCAATGCCACATCGATCTAGCATGTAACACCTCATATCACTTTGCGGCCTCACGCACGGTATTCCCACGGGTGTCGCCTTACCTTTGCCCGGGACCGTTTGCGCCTTTTGGCACACGTATATGACAGTGTCGCTAGCATCCATATGATAAGGAGTCCGGGCTGACATGGCTAGTCGTAAACCCAAAGCGGCACAGACTTACAGGGACAGGCATCCATGACCCAACATTGAACGTGTCGGTCATCAGCGAGTGAATCCAGGCTGTAGCACTGGGCTAGCAGGACTCCGGTGAACCGGGCTGTAGCGGGCTAACAGGACTCCGGTATTCACCGCGTGACATTTCCCCGAAGGGACAGACACAGGAACGAAGAAGGACACATGCCGGCCAGCCTAAGTGTTCCGGAGCAGTAGCAAGCTACCATGGCTCGGTGGAAACACTAGGAGACATTTCCCCGTAAGAGAGGCTACTAAAGATAAACAACTAGATGGTCAGATCCCACACATACCAAGCATTTCAATAACATACACACAATATGCTCGATATGTGCAAATACAACATGGCATCACAACATGACTCTATGACTCAAGTAATCTATTCAATAGGCTCCGAGGAGCGAGATATTACAAACATGGGTCTCATGACCCAACATTCAGAGCATACAAATCAAAGCACAAGCGGAAGCTATCATGTCTGGGTACAGACATCTATAAATGAAAAAGGCTGAAAAGCCTGACTATCTATCAGATCCTGCCGAGGGCACAAGATCGTAGCTGAGGTATCAAGCTAAACGTCGAAGTCCACGTGGAACTACTAGTGAGACTGAAGTCTCTCTGCAAAACATAAAATAGGCAAACGTGAGTACAAATGTACCCAGCAAGACTTACATCAGAGCTATCTACATATGCATCATTATCAACAAAGGGATGGTGGGGTTTAACTGCAGCAAGCCAGCTTTGACTCGGTGGCTATCCTAAACTACGACTGCAAGCGACTCTTTTAAGGTGGCGCACACGAGTCCACATATTCACCATATCAATACACCACTATGGATCCACTCTCGTTCCCCTACGAGAACGCCATCCATAGCACTCACGCTTATCTTGCGTATTTTAGAGTATCCACTTTCACTTGTCTATGAACTGATATAAGCAACCCAGAAGTCCTTTACCGCGGACACGGCTATTCGAATAGATGATGTTAACCCTGCAGGGGTGTACTTCTTCATACATGTTTCCACCACTTAGCGTCTGCACACGACATGTGCTCGGCAGACTTCAAGCGAAAGCCGACGTGGGTGTAGACCACGACCTACCTAAACACTCAAGTCTCTAGTCCAGGTTTATCGCCTATTCGGGTTCCATCCATGAGGAGATCCGGCCGGAGTTTCGCTCACAGCCCCAAACGATGTGAACAGGGTTCCCGAGATACCAAACGGGCATCCGGTACACCGTGCCACGTACCTACCGCATCACAGCCCACCCCTACGGTCAGCGCTGTCCACGGCCTCCAGTAAGCTACAAACACAGAAACTACTTGCAACTCCTGGACAGAGGACTAGGGTGAATAAGAAGTCGAGCGGGGTCATATTTCAGGGCCCAATGTATGGTAGTAGCTGAATCATGGATCACAAACACAGAACTCAGTTCCTGAGGACGGCTGCAATGAGACAACCCACCATGTACTCCTACATGGCCTCTCACCGCTACCTTTACCAAATCGTGTTCACACACTTAGCTCACACACAGTAGGACATGTTCACACGCCTCTGATTCATCCCCGACGAACCAGACCTGACTCAACTCTAAGCAGTAGCAGGCATGACAAACAAGCATGAATGAGTAGGCACAACAGGGCTCAAACAATTCCTACTCATACTAGTGGGTTTCATCTATTTACTGTGGAATGACAGGTCATGCAAAGGATAGAGGGGTTCAGCTACCGCAGCAAGTAACAGATGAATCGTTGTTGTCCTAATGCAGTAAAAGAGAGCAGGAGCGAGAGAGTAGGATTGTATCGGAATGAACAAGGGGGTTTTGCTTGCCTGGCACTTCTGAAGATAACATTGAGTCTTCATCAGTGTCAACGATCACATCATCGGTATCACGTCTATCGAGAGGGGACAAATACCGGCAACACAGAAGGGAACACAATCAATGCAATGCACAATATGATGCATGATCATGACATGGCAAAATGAATGTGTGTTGGGCTAATGCAACTAGCAACAGATTAAATGAAGTTGGTTTGAATATAAAATTCAAATTCAAACTCCATATGTGATTATTTAAATGCCCTTTATATGATTTGTGCTAAACAACATCTATAAGTTGTTCTAACATGCATGAAAATGGTACAGATGGATTCCTTGAATTTTTCTGATAATTTTTCATATATAAATTATTTAATTTGGAGTTACGGTTAATTTTCTATGAATTATTGAAGTTTATACAATTTTCTGGAATTAATAAATCATTTTTGACTTATTTTAATGCCAGAAACAAATACTGCGTCATACTGACGACATGATGACGTCAGCAGGTCAACGGGCTGGTCCAGGTCAATCCTGACCAGTGGGTCCCATCCGTCAGTGACTAACCTAACTAATCTAATTTAGTTAGTGGCCTGGGGCCCATTGTTAGTGTCTATTAAACTAACTAATATTTAATTAACACTAATCCTAGCCTAATTAGCCGGGCGGGCCCGCAGGTCAGTGAGAGAGAGGGGGGGGGGTCAAACCTGGCAGTGGGGTCAACCCACGCCGGTCATCGGGTCAGCGGTCGCCGGCGTTTAGCCGCCGGCGAGTCCAGACGCGGCGGAGGGCTCGGAAACGAGCCACATGGCATCATTTCGGCCGTGGTTTGTTGCATTCGAACGCGCGCAGTGGCGCGCATCTAGTGGTGGCGGTGACAGGTGCTGGGGTGGCCGGAAAAGTGGTCGGCGACGAGGTTTGGCGGCGGCAGCAGCTCGGGCAATCCTGGGGTCGGGGTTAGGGAGCACGGCAGGAGGAGCTGGGGCGTGCTACGGACTCCCGAGATCACGGTGAGCACGACCGTGGCCTCGGATACGAGCTGGGGTGGCTGTGGCCACGGCCACTCCATGGCCGGCGGCGAGAGATACTCGGGCAAAGTGGTGGGGCTAGCTAGAGAGGGAGGTGGGGCACGGGGAGAGGGGGAATCGGGTCGAGGGCTCACCGCGGTTCTTCTGGTGCTGCTGGCGAGGCAGGGGAGGCACGGGGTCCGGCGAATCGACGGAGGGGAGCTTCGGTGGCCGGCGACGGAACGGCGACGGTGGCGGCGTTGCAGGGCTTCCGGAGGGCCGTGGGTCGGTGGGGAGGAAGGAGGGGGTCGAGGCGGAGCTCGTGGGTGTGTCAGAGAGGCTAGGGGTGGCCGGTGGCCATGAGAGAGCTCGTCGGCGGCGGCGGGTGTGTTCGGTGGCTGCGCGCGAGAGAGCCAGAGGAGGAGAGGAGCTCGGGGAGGGAGTGAGAGGCCTGGGGGGGTCGAGACGATCGGGACGGCCTGCGGAAGTCGTCCACGCGGCCAGAAGCTCGTCGGCAAGCAGGAGGTGGCCGCGCGGCCGTGCGCGTGCGAGCACGCAGCAGCTTCGGGGCGAGGGGAGGAAGACGACGGAGGGCTGCAGTGGTGGGCTGGGCCGGCTTCTGCTGGGCTGCACAGTAGCGGGCCGCGTGGATGGGTTGCCAGGTAAGGTCCAGGTAAATTCTGTGTTATATTTTTCTGTTCTGTTTTGTTTTTATTTAATTCTTTTGCCACTGTTTTGAATTTAAGAATAATTCAAACAATGCCAAAAACTCCACTGAATATTTTTATATTGCTAGATGGACTTTTCCAAAAGCTTATAAAATATTTCAGGGATATTTGAAATTATATTCTAATTATATGAATATAATTCAAATTCAAATAGCTAATGATTTAAATTCAAAGTCCCAAAAAATAAATCCTTAAAAATGTTCAATATTTTGGTTGGGACCAGAACCCTTACCAAAAATTATCAAACATTTAAGAAGAGCCTTTTGGAGCAATGAATAAGATTTCTAGGGTTTCTTGCCCCTCTTTTATTTAGGGTTTTGAGGCTTCCAATATTCCTCAGTTCAAGTTTCAAAAATATAGACATGATGCACACATGAAGCTAACCTAGAGCAATGCCTGAAGCTAGGGATGTGACAACTCACCCCCACTAAACAAGAATCTCGTCTCGAGATTCAAGCGTAGGGTAAGGTGAAAGGGGAACGCAAACTAGCACAATCTTCACGATCCAGGTTGCGCTTCAAATGAACGTTGATTCATTCACCATCATTGTCTTGATGTCTTGCTCTGAGAACTCCAACTATCATGACACGAGAGGAAAGGAAAGATCCTAAAAGAATGGTTCTTCTCGAAGGTCGAACAACTCACGGAATGAGACATAGGACCATCTCTCGATTTGAGACACGAGATACACATCAAGAGGGGTGGAAAGAAACGGATGACGAAGGTTCACTAGGTAGACAACAATTCCACACCTAGGAAGGTGGTAAACGATTGTCAACGTAGCGAGGAGTTGAGTTGCCATGATACCACGACGAAACATCCTGGAGGAGGGTGATTCGTAGATTATTATCTTAAGTGGCAAAAAGAATTACCTTTGATATAGAGATCGTTAAGACTCTCTATATCAGCCTAAGGCAAATCACAGCAATCGATTGGCGGGGTCGGTAGAATGGCATACTTGGACTTGGATGATGTGGATTACCTTGTTGAAGACAACGTAATGGATGATTTTGCTTATCACCGGAAATGGAAGGGACCCATGGTAGAATAGCACATTGGCGGTGCAAGCTGGGAACAAAATGCAAATGCTGGGAATGATTCTAGTAACTGGGGGAAGAACCCAACAAAGAGAGTGAATTTACTGTTTGAAAAGGTCATAGCATTTGCCGAGGAAACTGAGAGCAACCCAGTTAGAGCCGATGATAACACGTAACGCTTGTGCGTGCTCTCAAGGACTTGAGCAATTCCATAATCATCAAGGTTTTACCAATATCCGTGTCAAGGGTCCGGTAACACAACTTACTACCATGATGATGGAGGATGTAGATGCAAAGGAAGATAACACTTCTCGGATTACACCTTAGCTAAGCCAAGGAACAAAATCTGGATGATCGACCGAGAGACATTTAGCACTCCGCTTCTAATGTTCTCCTTGATGTGCTAGTGTAACCCATTCATAGAAATGGTCTGGTATCTAGGACATCAAGTAAAAGGTCGGACTTCGGGATCTCAAAATCCATAGGGGCAACTAGGGAGTAAATCCTACGAAATCCCTATGGGGAGGTGGCCAACTTCCTCAATCAAGATATTATAATAACAGGTCTTCCGGCTGGGTGTGTTGGCCACGACATCCACTTTACCGGTTATCGAGGGACCAATATTATAGTTCTTGGAGAATGTTCCAACCATCATATCTGCCTGAGATTCAGATCTGGTTGGTGTCAGGATATCCCAGACTCATCAAGTCTAGAAAGAAAAATGAAAGTTTGCAACACAAATCGACGAGATGACGTTGCGAGATTCTCGGGAAATGAACTACGATAGTAAGCTCCAAAACATGAGCTGGTTCTGCTACAAACATGTGAACACGTTGTCCCAGACAAGCATGACCACGTGGTAGTCTTATAATAAAACACTACCGAGTTCAGGTGGGGAACCATCAACGAGGATATCAAAATCCTTGCATAAGGTATACTCTTAAGAAGGAACTTCTTCTCCTTGAACAAATCAATCAGTGGCTTGGTGTGCTAGGGATACATATAGATTGAAGGTTGCAAGTCTTCAAACCACAGAATTCTTCGCACGTGTGCTTGACTGACTTGCGATGATTCCAGAGGAAGCAACATTGACTTTCTCGAGTCCACGGCGGCAACTTGCATCAAATGCACACGAACTAGAGGAAATCACTTCTTACATCCGAACATATGCTTCACGAGCTAGCATGAGCAAATGCTTTCAAAAGTTTCCAACACTAGGTTGATGTTCAACATGATTCATGGGGGGAGACAAAATGCTACTGATGGGCTCAACAGCAACTCATCGGAATTTCCATATCACTGGACTTCCACCATCATGTGAACATGGTGATAGCATTGGTCAGACCAAAGATGTAATGGTGTATGCTCGAGGGATCAACCACGAGTAGGACAACATTACGAGCATCGTTGGTACTGATTTGATTTGACGATAGCCCACACTCAAATCAAGGGATTGATAAGACAATAGGTCCAGCAACTGATCACAGGGACCAATCGATGAAGATATCATCTTTCTTCAACACACACTACACAAGAATATCCCTTTGGAACGAACTAAGTCAGACAAGTTTTTATCTTCCAACTCTCCAAGTTGTTGTCCAGCTTAACCAACTAGCTCAGGGATATCTAACACCGATTCTTGGAAAGAAGGTGGTTCATAAGAAACCAACTTGATCACGGGCTCAACATAACGGTCAGGTGACGACCTGGTAGTACTTCCGAGAAGATCTTCGGAAATCACGAACCACCGATATGTTACTAAGCTCGAGAACAATCTTGCTTTTCAGGGCAAGATGATATGATCAAATGAGCGAGGACTTAACAAATCCTATCTCATCAATCGAGGAGTGCACCAGGAAATAAGGACTAGGTAGCACGATCAATCTTAGAATGGTGATTCAATAACCAACATACTAAGAATAAAATTATTATCCTTTAACTACCAAGCAACGAGGTTGCTAGGAGTATTGATTTCACACATCACAATTCATTTGTCGGTATTCCGGTTGCATCAACACGGAACCGAGGAATGAAAAAAGATGGCGAGAAGTATCACTATGTCAAGAATTCACAAAAGGTGGTGCAATTCTCATGAAATTCCTGTCATAAAGAAGGTAATACTTCAGGGTAGAGCAGACCAGAAGCTGGATTGTAACTTGATCTGCGAAACACAACTACTTTGACCCAATCCTAGATATGGATGAGGTACTGGAGTTTGTTTCTCCTAGTCATTCGGGACAGAATGGCTTGACGGACCACAAGAGTAATAGGCATCGACAACGAACGCGCGCATACTCTTGACTATCAATTGATAGACGAAGGTCAGTAGACAACTAAAGAGGGACAACTCAAAGGAACATATAACTTTCTGAGTTGTGGATGCATAAATTAGTATGTCGAACCGAGTTCAACATAATTCTTCCGGATAACCCATGCAGAAAGGTAGAACTGGCAGAGTCACGATTTATGAATGGGGAACTCCTCAAGAATAATCCTGTTGTGATATTTCAGTTCAACGAGGAACTTCTGCCATAATAGTTCATAGTATTTGGAAGAAGGAAATACCACGAACTTCGAGGACTATCGCAAAGTTACTAATATCCTAAAGGAACTAGCAATTACTATCAACACGAAGTAGGTGGAGTGAATCTCGGGTTCAAGAACCCAGGAGTAGAATACCTACTACTAAGTAGCATCACGGGATGCTTCCGAGAATAAAGGCCAGAATCTTCACACTAGGACACAAATCATGGCTAGACCACTAGATGATCCCCTAAGACACCTAGGGTCATAATAATATCTCCAACATATATGTCAAGGTAACGGAGTACCTCAATTCACTGATTAGTGTGGTTAATCTGGCCCATGGGAACATCGGAAACAGAAGGAAGTGATTTGCAAATGCATCGGACTATTTAGAAACCTGGGATGACTCGGACAGCATAACGGCTATAATTGCTCAAAAGATTTGAGACAATCACAAAAATGGTGGCATAACCACTCAGAAGCACAATATCAAGGTTCCGAGATCAACAATTAACATACGGAAGTAGTAGGAACTGAACTGAGACTTAAATCCAACAATCTATAAGTCTACGGATTAGTACACGTGATCCTGATAGGAAGAAGAGATAGCCTAGTTCTTAATCCCCGTAGAAGAGGAGATGATGTCTCAGATCAGAAGGCCATGAGGTATAAGGAGTAAAAAGAGCCTTACGTTCCATCCCACAATCAATTCCCTTATATAACTAAAGAATTTCTAGACTCAACTTCGACCAGTTTGGCTTGGTAATCCTACAGGCAGTCAAGCTCTGATACCAACGCTGTCAGGACCCCGACTCAATGCCACATCGATCTAGCATGTAACACCTCATATCACTTTGCGGCCTCACGCACGGTATTCCCACGGGTGTCGCCTTACCTTTGCCCGGGACCGTTTGCGCCTTTTGGCACACGTATATGACAGTGTCGCTAGCATCCATATGATAAGGAGTCCGGGCTGACATGGCTAGTCGTAAACCCAAAGCGGCACAGACTTACAGGGACAGGCATCCATGACCCAGCATTGAACGTGTCGGTCATCAGCGAGTGAATCCAGGCTGTAGCACTGGGCTAGCAGGACTCCGGTGAACCGGGCTGTAGCGGGCTAACAGGACTCCGGTATTCACCGCGTGACATTTCCCCGAAGGGACAGACACAGGAACGAAGAAGGACACATGCCGGCCAGCCTAAGTGTTCCGGAGCAGTAGCAAGCTACCATGGCTCGGTGGAAACACTAGGAGACATTTCCCCGTAAGAGAGGCTACTAAAGATAAACAACTAGATGGTCAGATCCCACACATACCAAGCATTTCAATAACATACACACAATATGCTCGATATGTGCAAATACAACATGGCATCACAACATGACTCTATGACTCAAGTAATCTATTCAATAGGCTCCGAGGAGCGAGATATTACAAACATGGGTCTCATGACCCAACATTCAGAGCATACAAATCAAAGCACAAGCGGAAGCTATCATGTCTGGGTACAGACATCTATAAATGAAAAAGGCTGAAAAGCCTGACTATCTATCAGATCCTGCCGAGGGCACAAGATCGTAGCTGAGGTATCAAGCTAAACGTCGAAGTCCACGTGGAACTACTAGTGAGACTGAAGTCTCTCTGCAAAACATAAAATAGGCAAACGTGAGTACAAATGTACCCAGCAAGACTTACATCAGAGCTATCTACATATGCATCATTATCAACAAAGGGATGGTGGGGTTTAACTGCAGCAAGCCAGCTTTGACTCGGTGGCTATCCTAAACTACGACTGCAAGCGACTCTTTTAAGGTGGCGCACACGAGTCCACATATTCACCATATCAATACACCACTATGGATCCACTCTCGTTCCCCTACGAGAACGCCATCCATAGCACTCACGCTTATCTTGCGTATTTTAGAGTATCCACTTTCACTTGTCTATGAACTGATATAAGCAACCCAGAAGTCCTTTACCGCGGACACGGCTATTCGAATAGATGATGTTAACCCTGCAGGGGTGTACTTCTTCATACATGTTTCCACCACTTAGCGTCTGCACACGACATGTGCTCGGCAGACTTCAAGCGAAAGCCGACGTGGGTGTAGACCACGACCTACCTAAACACTCAAGTCTCTAGTCCAGGTTTATCGCCTATTCGGGTTCCATCCATGAGGAGATCCGGCCGGAGTTTCGCTCACAGCCCCAAACGATGTGAACAGGGTTCCCGAGATACCAAACGGGCATCCGGTACACCGTGCCACGTACCTACCGCATCACAGCCCACCCCTACGGTCAGCGCTGTCCACGGCCTCCAGTAAGCTACAAACACAGAAACTACTTGCAACTCCTGGACAGAGGACTAGGGTGAATAAGAAGTCGAGCGGGGTCATATTTCAGGGCCCAATGTATGGTAGTAGCTGAATCATGGATCACAAACACAGAACTCAGTTCCTGAGGACGGCTGCAATGAGACAACCCACCATGTACTCCTACATGGCCTCTCACCGCTACCTTTACCAAATCGTGTTCACACACTTAGCTCACACACAGTAGGACATGTTCACACGCCTCTGATTCATCCCCGACGAACCAGACCTGACTCAACTCTAAGCAGTAGCAGGCATGACAAACAAGCATGAATGAGTAGGCACAACAGGGCTCAAACAATTCCTACTCATACTAGTGGGTTTCATCTATTTACTGTGGAATGACAGGTCATGCAAAGGATAGAGGGGTTCAGCTACCGCAGCAAGTAACAGATGAATCGTTGTTGTCCTAATGCAGTAAAAGAGAGCAGGAGCGAGAGAGTAGGATTGTATCGGAATGAACAAGGGGGTTTTGCTTGCCTGGCACTTCTGAAGATAACATTGAGTCTTCATCAGTGTCAACGATCACATCATCGGTATCACGTCTATCGAGAGGGGACAAATACCGGCAACACAGAAGGGAACACAATCAATGCAATGCACAATATGATGCATGATCATGACATGGCAAAATGAATGTGTGTTGGGCTAATGCAACTAGCAACAGATTAAATGAAGTTGGTTTGAATATAAAATTCAAATTCAAACTCCATATGTGATTATTTAAATGCCCTTTATATGATTTGTGCTAAACAACATCTATAAGTTGTTCTAACATGCATGAAAATGGTACAGATGGATTCCTTGAATTTTTCTGATAATTTTTCATATATAAATTATTTAATTTGGAGTTACGGTTAATTTTCTATGAATTATTGAAGTTTATACAATTTTCTGGAATTAATAAATCATTTTTGACTTATTTTAATGCCAGAAACAAATACTGCGTCATACTGACGACATGATGACGTCAGCAGGTCAACGGGCTGGTCCAGGTCAATCCTGACCAGTGGGTCCCATCCGTCAGTGACTAACCTAACTAATCTAATTTAGTTAGTGGCCTGGGGCCCATTGTTAGTGTCTATTAAACTAACTAATATTTAATTAACACTAATCCTAGCCTAATTAGCCGGGCGGGCCCGCAGGTCAGTGAGAGAGAGGGGGGGGGGTCAAACCTGGCAGTGGGGTCAACCCACGCCGGTCATCGGGTCAGCGGTCGCCGGCGTTTAGCCGCCGGCGAGTCCAGACGCGGCGGAGGGCTCGGAAACGAGCCACATGGCATCATTTCGGCCGTGGTTTGTTGCATTCGAACGCGCGCAGTGGCGCGCATCTAGTGGTGGCGGTGACAGGTGCTGGGGTGGCCGGAAAAGTGGTCGGCGACGAGGTTTGGCGGCGGCAGCAGCTCGGGCAATCCTGGGGTCGGGGTTAGGGAGCACGGCAGGAGGAGCTGGGGCGTGCTACGGACTCCCGAGATCACGGTGAGCACGACCGTGGCCTCGGATACGAGCTGGGGTGGCTGTGGCCACGGCCACTCCATGGCCGGCGGCGAGAGATACTCGGGCAAAGTGGTGGGGCTAGCTAGAGAGGGAGGTGGGGCACGGGGAGAGGGGGAATCGGGTCGAGGGCTCACCGCGGTTCTTCTGGTGCTGCTGGCGAGGCAGGGGAGGCACGGGGTCCGGCGAATCGACGGAGGGGAGCTTCGGTGGCCGGCGACGGAACGGCGACGGTGGCGGCGTTGCAGGGCTTCCGGAGGGCCGTGGGTCGGTGGGGAGGAAGGAGGGGGTCGAGGCGGAGCTCGTGGGTGTGTCAGAGAGGCTAGGGGTGGCCGGTGGCCATGAGAGAGCTCGTCGGCGGCGGCGGGTGTGTTCGGTGGCTGCGCGCGAGAGAGCCAGAGGAGGAGAGGAGCTCGGGGAGGGAGTGAGAGGCCTGGGGGGGTCGAGACGATCGGGACGGCCTGCGGAAGTCGTCCACGCGGCCAGAAGCTCGTCGGCAAGCAGGAGGTGGCCGCGCGGCCGTGCGCGTGCGAGCACGCAGCAGCTTCGGGGCGAGGGGAGGAAGACGACGGAGGGCTGCAGTGGTGGGCTGGGCCGGCTTCTGCTGGGCTGCACAGTAGCGGGCCGCGTGGATGGGTTGCCAGGTAAGGTCCAGGTAAATTCTGTGTTATATTTTTCTGTTCTGTTTTGTTTTTATTTAATTCTTTTGCCACTGTTTTGAATTTAAGAATAATTCAAACAATGCCAAAAACTCCACTGAATATTTTTATATTGCTAGATGGACTTTTCCAAAAGCTTATAAAATATTTCAGGGATATTTGAAATTATATTCTAATTATATGAATATAATTCAAATTCAAATAGCTAATGATTTAAATTCAAAGTCCCAAAAAATAAATCCTTAAAAATGTTCAATATTTTGGTTGGGACCAGAACCCTTACCAAAAATTATCAAACATTTAAGAAGAGCCTTTTGGAGCAATGAATAAGATTTCTAGGGTTTCTTGCCCCTCTTTTATTTAGGGTTTTGAGGCTTCCAATATTCCTCAGTTCAAGTTTCAAAAATATAGACATGATGCACACATGAAGCTAACCTAGAGCAATGCCTGAAGCTAGGGATGTGACAGTGTTGAATGCTATGAGAAGTTTGATGCTCGATAATTGTTTTGAGATAAGAAGATGGTGATATTAAAGTTATGCTAGCTGAGTAGTTGTGAATTTGAGAAATACTTGTTTTAAAGTTTGTGATTCCCGTAGCATGCACGTATGGTGAACCGTTATGTGATGAAGTCGGAGCATGATTTATTTTTTGATTGTCTTCCTTATGAGTGGCAGTGGGGGACGAGCGATGGTCTTTTCCTACCAATCTATTGCGACGTCCGGATAATTAAGCTATAGTAACCCTCTACTAATGATGCCACGTCACCATGATTACTGTTGTTAATCTCGCATTGATTCAAACCCGATTCAAATTCAAATTTAAAATAAAGTCAAATTATTATTTCTTCAAACGGTAAAACAGAAATGTTGGTGGGGTTACAAGTATTCACTAAGGATTTATCATGTAGAAATCAACTTTGTTTCACTCACACGAAAATTAATAGGAAATTAATAAGTGGATGAACATCAATTAAAATGACTTTTTCAAAATAAGCAATTGTTTTTTAACTCCAATTGCCTCCAAACTTTTTTTGCAACCTTGAAACAGTACCAAGTAATTGTGTGCTAGGTATCATGTGTAGCAAAATTAATTTGTTAGCTAAAAAAATAGAAAACAGTAGAGAGAATAAGAAAAACAGAAAAGGAAACTACAGAAAGGTAAGGAACAAAAAAAGTGAAAGAAAAGAGGGCCCATGTGGCCTAGGAGAAGCCCAACCCACACCCCACTCATCTCCCTCCTCGCTACAGGAGCGGAGGGAGGTCGTGGCGGCCATCCAGCCGCCGTGGCATCAATCCCGTGCCTCCCCGTCGACCCCCCTGGCAGATAAGAGCACCCCGCTCGGCCCTTGACCAAACCCTAACCCTCTAGTTTTCCCCCTGCGCCGCTTGTGTCAATTTGGACGAAGAACAAATCCACGGCCGACGCGGTCACCTTCACCCTCGTCGCTGTCGCAACCAGACGCCTCCTCGATGTCCAGGACCACACCAAGAGAAGCACTGCGACACCCGCCCCCTCCTGGCGCAAGGAGCTTCCTAGGATTGCCGCCATCAATCACAAACGACTCCGTGTTCGTCAACGCCGGCCGCCACTGCTTCCTTCGATCTGCACCGTTTCGACCTCCTTCGGCTTCCCCGAGCCCTCCACGAGCACCGCCGTGAGCAGCACCTTCGATCCCCCCTCTCCTCTACGTCGATCTATCACCGTAGGCCGCCGCATCACCTCGCGCCCGAGCTCCCACGAGCTCGCGGTCGCTGCATCGTGGGCGTGCTCCCCACGCCCCTAGCCGCGTCCACGACCGAGCACGCAGCTCCCGGGTCACGCCCAGGCGTGCGCCCGCCCGCTCGCGCCCCACTCCCCCCCGGCGCCGCTGCTCCTCTCCTGCGCCGCCGCTCGCCCTCGCCGACTCTGTCCGCCGCTGGCCCCGCTGCTGCCGCGCTGCTCCCCCGCCCGCGTCCTCGCTCTCCCCGCTGCACCATCGCCCCCCCGCCGTGGGCTGCACGCGCCGGCCTCCCCAGCTCCGGTGCCCGCCAACGCCTACCGCGGCTGGCCGGCCGAACGCCATGGCCACCGACACGCCTCCGTGTGCGCGCGCGTATAAATCCCCCTGCGGGCCCTCCTGGCTTAATTGGGGATAATCCCCTTTTAGTGCTAACCCCCCTGGTAGTCAATGACAGTGGGCCCAAGGCCATCAGGATTAAATAAAAAAAGATTTAGTTTAAAATATACACTAAGTCACTTACCGGTGGGACCAACGGGACTGTTCATAGCCTGACCAGTCAACGGGCCCGCATGTCAGGCTCTAGGCTAGACTGCCACTGGGTACACATAGCTTTTTCTTATTTAATTCGAATTAATAAATAATTTTAGAAAATCTTTAAAACTTTGAAAAATCATATAAAATAAACCATAGCTCAGATGAAAATACTTTCTACATGAAAGTTGCTTAGAACGACGAGACGAATCCGGATACGTAGCCCGTTCGCCTGCCGCACATCCCTAGCATAGCAAACCTGCAACATTTCACCTCCGGTTCATCTGTCCGAAAACGCGAAACACCGGGAATACTTTCCCGGATGTTTCCTCCCTTCGTCGGTATCACCTATCCCTGCGTTAGATCACCTCTAGCATCGCGTTTGTCATGTTATGTTTTGATTGCTCTATTATTTATTATGTTCCCCCTTCGTTACTTTTTCCGGTAGACCCCGAGACCGCTGCCGGTACCCCCACTTCGACTACGGTGTTGATGACCCCTTCTTGCCAGAGCAACCAGGCAAGCCCCCCCCCTTGATCACCAGATATCGCCTATTCTTCTCTATACTGCTTGCATTAGAGTAGTGTAGCATGTTACTGCTTTCAGTTAATCCTATACTGCTGCATAGCCTATCCTTGCTACTACTGTTGTTACCTTTACCTGCTATCCTACTGCTTAGTATAGGATGCTAGTGTTCCATCAGTGGCCCTACACTCTTGTCCGTCTGCCATGCTATACTACTGGGCCGTGATCACTTCAGGAGGTGATCACGGGCATATACTATATACTTTACACTGTTACATTACCTGTGGTACTGTTCGGAGTTGGTTGCTGAAGGGCCAGGTGGCTCCATCCCAGTAGAGGTGGGCCTGGGTTCTCGACGGCCCCCGACTGTTACTTTGTGGCAGAGCGACATGGCAGGTTGAGACCACCTAGGAGAGAGGTGGGCCAGCCCCTGGTCGACGTTCGTGGATACTTAACATGTTTAACGAGATCTTGGTATTTGATCTGAGTCTGGCCACTGGCCTATACACACTAACCATCTACGCGGGGACAGTTATGGGCACTCGACGTCGTGGTATCAGCCGAAGCCTTCGTGACGTCAGCGAATGAGCGACGTGTGCCGGATTGGAATGTAAGCCTGCTCTTGTATTAAGGGGGCTAGTTCTGCTTCCGTCCGCCCTCGCAACATGCAGGTGTGCAATGGGCGATGGGCCCAGACCCCTGCGCCATAGGATTTAGACCGGCGTGCTGACCTCTCTGTTGTGCCTAGGTAGGGCTGTGACGTGTTGATCTTCCGAGGCCGGGCATGACCCAGAAAAGTGTGTCCGGCCAAATGGGATCGAGCGTGTTGGGTTATGTGGTGCACCCCTGTAGGGAAGTTAATCTATTCGAATAGCCGTGATCTTCGGTAACAGGACGACTTGGAGTTGTACCTTAACCTTATGACAACTAGAACCGGATATTTAATAAAACACACCCTTCCAAGTGCCAGATACAACCGGTGATCGCTCTCTCACAGGGCGATGAGGGGAGGATCATCGGTTAGGTTTATGCTATGCGATGCTACTTGGTGAACTTACCATCTACTCTCTTCTCCTGCTGCAAGATGGAGGTTACCAGAAGCGTAGTCTTCGATAGGACTAGCTATCCCCCTCTTATTCCGGCATTCTGCAGTTCAGTCCACATATGATACCCCTTTTTCGTTTGATACCTATGCATACATATGTAGTGTAGCTCCTTGCTTGCGAGTACTTTGGATGAGTACTCACGGTTGCTTTGCTCCCTCTTTTCCCCTTTCCTATACCCGATTGCTGCGACCAGACGTTGGAGTCCAGGAGCCAGACGCCATTTTCGATGACGACTACTACTGCACTGGAGGTGCCTATTAGTACGTGCAGCCCACTCACGACGGCTAGGAGTAATTAGGAGGCTCCCAGGCAGGAGGCCTTGCCTTTTCGATCGTTGATGCTTTTGAGCTAGCCTTTTAAGGCAAACTTGTCTAACTCATGTCTATACTCAGATATTGTTGCTTCCGCTGACTCTTGTGTTCTCAAGCTTATGTATTCGAGCCCTCGAGGCCCCTGGCTTGTAATATAAAGCTTATATTATTTTAATTTGTGTCTAGAGTTGTGTTGTGATATCTTCCCGTGAGTCCTTGATCTTGATCGTATACATTTGCATGTATGATTAGTGTACGGTCAAATCAGGGGCGTTACAAGTTGGTATCAGAGCCGACTGCCTGTAGGAATCTCCCTTCCACACTCCTTGGCCGAAGGTGAGTCTAGTCAATGAAAATTGTTTTACTAACTTGGCTGTGCGGCCCATGGGACCATGTCGCCATTGGGTGATATTAGCATCTTTTATTCCTCGTCTATACTCTGGGACTTTGATCTCTCTTCTATTCGGGTTAAATGATTTTGCTAACTCTAACTCTAGGTTCTCGTAAATACTTTATTCCGGAGAGCCCCTTCATTCCATATGATGGCCTGCTTCACCAGAAAATTCCAAAGATACTCTCTGTTATTCTCTCGAGACCTTGTGCCCATCACTTTTGCTATTCCGACCACCGATAAATCCTTATGGATAACTGCTTACACTTGTCGTTCTTACCTTTGTTCCTAGTTGCCCCTGTTACTACTTGATACCCTGAAAATTTCTTCGATAATTCGAGAATCCTTTATGCCCACCGCTTTGCAGCTCTTTGCCGCAGACATACCCTCACTGTGATATCTTCCCGTGAGTCCTTGATCTTGATCGTATACATTTGCATGTATGATTAGTGTAGAGTCAAATCGGGGGCATTACAATCCCCCTAGGAGCATGCGCATAATACTTTGCTTTGATAACTCGTAGATTTTTGCAATAAGTATATGAGTTCTTTATGACTAATGTTGAGTCCATGGATTATACGCACTTTTCTCACCCTTCCACCTTTGCTAGCCTCTCTAATACCACGCACCTTTCGCCGGTATCATACACCCACCATATACCTTCCTCAAAACAGCCACCATACCTACCTATTATGGCATTTCCATAGCCATTCCGAGATATATTGCCATGCAACTTTCCACCATTCCGTTTATTATGATTCACTCCATCATTGTCATATTGCTTAGCATGATCATGTAGTTGACATCGTATTTGTGGCAAAGCCACCATTCACAATTCTTTCATACGTGTCACTCTTGATTCATTGCATATCCTAGTACACCACCGGAGGCATTCATATAGAGTCATATCTTGTTCTAAGTATCGAGTTGTAATTGTTGAGTTGTAAGAAAATAAAAGTGTGATGATCATCATTATTAGAGCATTGTCCCAGTGAGGAAAGGATGATGGAGACTATGATTCCCCCACAAGTCGGGATGATACTCCGGACGAAAAATAAAAAAAAGAGAAAGAAAAGAGGCCATAAAAAAGAGAGAGAAAAGGCCCAAATAAAAAAATGAGAGAAAAAGAGAGAAGGGACAATGCTACTATCCTTTTACCACACTTTTGCTTCAAAGTAGCACCATGATTTTCATGATAGAGAGTCTCCTATGTTATCACTTTCATATACTAGTGGGAATTTTTCATTATAGAACTTGGCTTGTATATTCCAATGATGGGCTTCCTCAAAATGCCCTAGGTCTTCATGAGCAAGCAAGTTGGATGCACACCCACTTAGTTTCTTTTGTTGATATTTCATATAGTTATAGCTCTAGTGCATCTGTTGCATGGCAATCCCTACTCACTCACATTGATATCTATTGATGGGCATCTCCATAGCCCGTTGATACGCCTAGTTGATGTGAGACTATCTTCTCCCTTTTTGTCTTCTCCACAACCACCATTCTATTCCACTTATAGTGCTATATCCATGGCTCACGCTCATGTATTGCGTGAAGATTGAAAAAGTTTGAAAACACCAGAAGTATGAAACAATTGCTTGGCTTGTCATCGGGGTTGTGCATGATTTAAATATTTTGTGTGGTGAAGATGGAGCATAGCCAGACTATATGATTTTGTAGGGATAACTTTCTTTGGCCATGCTATTTTGAGAAGACATGATTGCTTTGTTAGTATGCTTGAAGTATTATTATTTTTATGTCAATATTAAACTTTTATCTTGAATCTTTCGGATCTGAATATTCATACCACAATTAAGAAGAATTATATTAAAATTATGCCAAGTAGCACTCCGCATCAAAAATTCTGTTTTTATCATTTACCAACTCGAGGACGAGCAGGAATTAAGCTTGGGCATGCTTGATACGTTTCCAACGTATCTATAATTTTTGATTGCTTCATGCTATATTATCTACTGTTTGGGACAATATTGGGCTTTATTATCCACTTTTATATTATTTTTGGGACTAACATATTAACCGGAGGCCCAGCCCAGAATTGCTGTTTTTTGCCTGTTTTAGGGTTTCGAAGAAAAGGAATATCAAACGGAGTCCAAACGGAATGAAACCTTCGGGAATGTGATTTTCTCAACGAACAAGACCCAGGAGACTTGGACCCTACGTCAAGACACAAAAGAGGAGGCCACGAGGTAGGGGGGCGCGCCCTCCACCCTCGTGGGCCCCCTGTTGCTCCACCGACGTACTCCTTCCTCCTATATATACCTACGTACCCCCAAACGATCAGATATGGAGCCAAAACCCTAATTCTACCACCGTAACTTTCTGTATCCACGAGATCCCATCTTGGGGCCTGTTCCGGAGCTCCGCCGGAGGGGGCATCGATCACAGAGGGCTTCTACATCATCACCATAGCCCCTCCGATGAAGTGTGAGTAGTTCACCTCAGACCTACGGGTCCATAGTTATTAGCTAGATGGCTTCTTCTCTCTTTTTGGATCTCAATACAATGTTTTCCCCCTCTCTTTTGGAGATCTATTCGATGTAATCTTATTTTTGCGGTGTGTTTGTTGAGACCAATGAATTTTGGGTTTATGATCAAGTCTATCTATGAACAATATTTGAATCTTCTCTGAATTCTTTTATGTATGATTGGTTATCTTTGCAAGTCTCTTCGAATTATCAGTTTGGTTTGGCCTACTAGATTGATCTTTCTTGCAATGGGAGAAGTGCTTAGCTTTGGGTTCAATCTTGCGGTGTCCTTTCCCAGTGACAGTAGGGGCGGCAATGCACGTATTGTATTGTTGCCATCAAGGATAACAAGATGGGGTTTTCATCATATTGCATGAGTTCATCCCTCTACATCATGTCATCTTGCTTAAGGCGTTGCTCTGTTTTCATTAACTTAATACTCTAGATGCATGCTGGATAGCAGTCGATGGGTGGAGTAATAGTAGTAGATGCAGGCACGAGTCGGTGTAGTTGTCTCGGACGTGATGCCTATATACATGATCATACCTAGATATTCTCATAACTATGCTCAATTTTGTCAATTGCTCAACAGTAATTCTTTCACCCACCGTAGAATACTTATGCTCTTGAGAGAAGCCACTAGTGAAACCTATGGCCCCCGGGTCTATCTTCATCATATTAATCTTCCAATACTTAGTTATTTCATTTGCTTTTTTACTTTGCTTTTATTTTTACTTTGCATCTTTATCATAAAAATACCAAAAATATTATCTTATCATATCTATCAGATCTCACTCTCGTAAGTGGCCGTGTAGGGATTAACAACCCCTTATCGCGTTGGTTGTGAGGATTTATTTGTTTTGTGCAGGTACGAGGGACTCGCGCGTAACCTCCTACTGGATTGATACCTTGGTTCTCAAAAACCGAGGGAAATACTTATGCTACTTTGCTGCATCATCCCTTCCTCTTCGGGGAAAACCAACGCAGTGCTCAAGAGGTAGCAATGTGGCTCAATTTTGGGATCTTGGCATGGACTCTTTGGTGTGATCGGAATAAGCTCGTAATAGAACATATATTTCTATCAAGGTCCACTGATTCGATTTGCAAACTTTGTGGGTTCTTGAAGCTGTTGAAGCCTCTCTCCAAGCGACGGGACAAGGTGGCCATTGACAGATTGACGAGGAAGCATAAGGAGGCAGAGGTTAGGATTCTCATTATCATTTACCCTCCTTGAGGTTGTAGTGTGTTTTTGCGGGCTTTGGTTCGTTGTTGCCCCCGGCTTGTACCATACTTATCATCTTTTCATTTCTTTGTTCTGTGGAACTTTGTGTTTCGGTTAGATGTTGCTCGTTGGTTGTGGTTGCTTTATATATAAAGCGGGTGCGAAGCCTTTTTTCAGCATTAGACACCATTTTACGCAAGTTTATCTTCATCATGATGAGAGTCAAAGGGTAATAAACTGGTATGTGATGTTGTGGGGTTCCCAGTTTCTCAATTACCTCCATTTCTCCGTCTATCAAAGCCTAGAAGAAATATTGAATGTGAGACAGAAGCAAGTCAAGTGGAACACTATGAGATATATGATATTAACTGATTAAATAGTGTATGTATGTGCATCCAGCTCGTGTTTCCAGATGAAGATATAAACTAAATTGTTAACCCAGATCAAACTGAGCAAGATGCATTTGTTGTTGCTAGAACAAGGCAGGGTAGCAAAATTCTAAAAAATAGATGGTTAACATGTTCACATCAGATCATGAAGATTATAATAGGGCATTAGAATAAGAAGATCCAGACTTTGATCCATGAGAGATAATGGCCAATTTTGACAATACATGAAACTGTCAGTACCTTGGTAGGATGGAGAATGTGGCTAGAAGTACCAAACCAAAGATCCAACACAGAAGTTACTGAGGTTCGTGTTAGAAATATACCCTAGAGGCAATAATAAAGTTGTTATTACCATGCTGTAATTTGATAGCAAGTGCTGAAATTGTAAGTAACAGAGTAGTTTGATAGCAAGATATTTTGTAACGAGCAAGTAATGATAATAGTAACAAAAGTGCAGGAAGGTAGCCCAATCCTTTTGAGGAAAAGGACAGGCCAACACGATCTCTTATAATAAGCAAAGCGTTCTTGAGGGTACACGGGAATTTCATCTAGTCACTTTCATCATGTTGATTCAATTCGTGTTCGCTACTTTGATAATTTGATATGTGGGTGGACCAGTGCTTAGGTGTTGTTCTTACTTGAACAAACCTCCTACTTATGATTAACCCCCTCGCAAGCATCCGCAACTACAATAAAAGTATTAAGAATAAATTCTAACCATAGCATTAAACTTTTGGATCGAATCGGTCCCTTACGGAACAACGCATAAACTAGGGTTTAAGCTTCTGTCACTCTCGCAACCCATCATCTAATAACTACTCCACAATGCATTCCCTTAGGCCCAAATATGATGAAGTGTCATGTAGTCGACGTTCACATGACACCACTAAGGGAATCAGAACATACATACTATCAAAATATCAAACACATATCTCAAGTTCACACGATTACTTGCAACATGATTTCTCCCGTGACCTCCAGAACAAAAGTAACTACTCACAAGTGATAAACATGCTCAAGATCAGGGGAGTATTAAATAGCATAATGGATCTGAACATAAGATGTCGGTGGGAACGACACCTATGGGATCACAAGAATCCCTATTGTGGTTAGCGGGGCGCGGGGTCGTGAGAAGAGCGGATCAAACAGATAGCACACGGTTCGTTTATCCAGGTTCGGGCCGCGAGGATGCGTAAAACCCTACTCCTACTTTGGTGGATTGTATATCTGTGTTCTTAAGCTAGCTATGGGGCATGAGGAGCTCCAAAAAGCCGAATCCTTCCTCTGGTCGCCTCGGGCCTCCTTTTATAGAAAAAGGGTTGCCACTGTGGCACACAGGAGGTGGAAAGGGTACAGTGCTGCAAGGTTATCCCTCGCACCACATGACAAGGTGCATTTAATGCGTCTTGCTTAGGTGTCCTTGCTTTATCGGGGACGGGGGAGAAACCTGTCTCGTCCGTCGCCGCTCCTTCTTGTGTCGACACGCGCCCTGGCCAGCGACGCCTGCGATGCCACGTAGGTAGGCAGGCAGCTGAGGTGGCGCAGTGGTGGGTCTTCACGAAGATCTGCATGCCGCCATGCGGGTGCCTGCCCAGTTGGTTGGGTTGGCAGCTGCATGCATGCGGTGGTGGAGGTTTTGTCGGTGTGGGCCTGATGGTGGCCCTGCGGGTGTCCTCGGTAAGGGCCTTGCCGGGGCCCCGGCAAGGGTATTGCCGAGGCGCCTGCTGTCATCCCCGACAAGGCGCTTGCCGAGGGCCTTGTGGTTTTCCTCGGCTGGGATCCCGCCAAGGGTTGTCGTCTCCTTAGTGCGTATCTGATCTTGAATGTCTTCATAAAGATCTGCATGCCGCCACGGGGATGTCTCCCGAATCCTTGCCCTTTGGGGGCAGTGGACTCAAGGGTGATTTGCTCCGTAGGCGCGGGATAAGTCGCCGCGACAAGTGTCTTGCCGGGGCTGCTAGAACTGTCTCCCGGCAAGGATCTTGCCGGGGGAGTCCGCTTCATCCCCTTTGCTCTTCGTGGTCTTGGCCTTGGCGTCGTTCTAGTTCTCTTGAGCTTCAGTCTTACCCTGGCTCACCTCACTTGCCTTGCTCGGTGTGCTGGTGCCCGTGGCTCAGACTGCCCGTGCACAGTTATAGGGGTACAAAAAGTGTACCCCTCTTTTTGTACACCGACAGGAGCCCCCAGGCCTGGGCCACACATAAGCGCAACGCGTTGTTGGGCTAGGCCAAAAAACAGTGCGCGGGCAGGCGGGGCGGTTTTTACCGCGGTAAGATTCTTCGTGCGCTGCGCTTCCCACGATTCCCGCGCATGGCGCGGCATGGGGAGGCGTGTGTGACGTGGGCGGCATGCGTGGGGTTGGTTCCCGCGGGCATGCGTCACATCACAGTTAATGTGAAAGGAGGCGGCCCGTGTTTTCCTCCATAAGAAGGAATAACCGTGGGCGCGCTGCTCACTTTCTCCTCTTTCCTCGTGCCTTCTCCAATCTCAGAGCCGCCGTTTCCTCTCTTCCTTCCCTCCTAAGCTTCCGCCGTCACCTGCTGTTGTTGCTTCGCCATCACCCTCCCTCGGTCCTCTAACTTTCTTAGCCGCCATGGCGCCCAAATCCGCCAAGGGCAAGGGGGTGGCTAAGGGCGCTGGGACTGTGGAGCCGCCGGAGAATGCGCTATTGGGGGACCGGACGAAATCCGCCTTCTTCTTCCCCTCGACGGTTGATGTTCGTGAGCTCCGGGCCTCCTTCAGGCCTCTATGGGGAGTGAAGACGGGGGGAGAGAATTCGGGACATCCGGCGAGGTGCGTCATTCCTGCCTCTTGCGCCGATCCTGCCCCAAATCGGTATCCCTTTTTCGTCGATTATCTTTCTTGCGGGTTATGTCCCCCTTTTTCCATTTTTTCTGCGACATCATGCACATCTTCAGCTTTCGCCTCTTGGATTTTACTCCAAACGCGGTGGCATGCATGGATTTTTTCGTGCATCTTTGCGAAGGCTTTGCCGGGGTGCAGCCCAACACGGCACTCTTCCGCCATTATTTCTCCCCTCGGATCCAACCGGGAGGTGCCGTCTCTGGTTGCATCACCTGGATCCCAAGATCCAAGGGGGCGTACCTGGACGGTGTCGTGAAGGAGAGGTGGGAGTAATGGCGTGGACGGTGGTGCTGGATTGAAGATGAAGACCCGCCGGAATTCTGCAAGGTCCGCCGAGTACCGCCGGTCCGCGGCAGCGATTGGAGTGATGTCGACGTCGCCGATGGGAGGCTCACTATCGCCACCACCAGGATTCTCCGGCTCACCCGGGCTGGACTCACCCTTGAGATGATCGGGGCGGACTTCATTCGTTGCCGGATCGCCCCATTGCACAACAAGGGGAGGCCAGCCTGGCTTTTTATGAATCCGGCTGACATTATGCGACTCCGCCCCGGCCTCGACCACAATTTCACGGTGCTGGCGCATGCCCACTTCTGCCAGCGGCTTTTTCAGCTTGATGTGGGTCGCGACGGCGAGGTCGAACGGACCGGCAAGGCCGCGAGGGCTGTCGCAAAGGTCGGCAAGGCCATCAAGGGGCCGTTTTTCAAGTTGCCAGCGGGGGTGGTCCCTTTGTGCAATAATTCATGTCGGTTCGAGATCATCGCTATGATGCCGGACTGTAATGTGCACGGCCCTGTCCCGAGCTGGAAGGAGCCGAAGGATGCTGATGTGCAGCAATTCTTTGACACCCTGATCGAGGTGTATGTCAATGCTGACACCGAGCGGTGGCTTGTCATGGACACTACCCAGGCAGAGCTGGAATACATCGCCACTAGGGCGAGGGAGGCACAGCTTGCCATGGAGGCCGGTAGCACCGGGGTGTGGAGGACAAGGCCGCAACGGCCGCAGAGGAAGAGGAGCTCACCCGGTGGGCGGCGGCCTCCAGGGAGGTTAGCAGCACTGACACGGGAGCTCCGCTTGTTGAAGATGCGGCCGACGAGTCGTCGGGGGAGGAGGATGTGGCGGCGGGCTCGACGCCAGCCAGGGGAGAGGGCGAGTCCTGCGGCAGGCTGTCTCTGGCGAGCCGGTCCGGCCCGGCAGGCCTGCACGGCCTCAATTGACCCTGGAGGGGTCCGGGCGTCATACGAGGGCCACGACAGCGAAGAGGCTGACGAAGGCCGCTGAGAAGAAGAAGACAACTGCCCCTTCCCCATCTGGGTGCGCACAAACCCCGCCTTCTTCGCCTCCTCCGGCAAATGTCGACTCGGATGTTGATGCGGAGCTCCCTTTTGATCTTGGGCCTCTCAGCCCGAAGAGGAAAAGGGAAGTGGTGGAAGAGGAGGAGGGGGATGACGAGTAAGTACTCCGTTCCTTACTGCCATTTCCATTCCTCTGAATTAAGTCACTCATCTTGATCCGTTTTTGCTTTTGCAGGGATGCAGAGACGTTGGCCTAGAGGGTGAAGAGGGCGAAGGCCTCGGCGAGCAGTCAGCCCCCGGCTGGGGCTTCAAAGACGCCACTGGTGGTGTTGAGCAGCCCGGACAGCAGCCCCCGGCACAGCCCCCAGCGTAAGTTCATCACCCTCCTCTTATTCGACATGTGGTAGGCGTTCGATGCTATGGTGTTGACCTTGTCGGGTTTGCAGGAGGGGAGCGGCAGCAGGAGGAGCCGCAGAGGGCTACCCCCAACACACTACCCCCATCGACTACGCCGCCGCGAGGGGTGTCCCCGGCAAGGGCATCAAGCACGGAGCCCACACCCATGGAGGAAGAGGGGAACTTGGGCGCTGGTGACTCTGCCACGGTGCCAAATGCTGGCGGGGAGGGGACTTCTGCTTCATAGCCTGGCACTGGTGAGTCGCCTGTCCTCCGTCTTTGTTTTTCCCTTATTCTTTTTCTTGGCTTCATTTCTCCCATTACTGCCCAGGCCCTCCTCCAATAGATATGGAGGACGTGGATACTGTTGTTGGGAATATTGCTGAGGAGGCCGCGGCAGAGGCCGACAGGATTGCCGCCGAGGAGGCCGCCAGAGATGCTAACGAGGTCGCCGCCGATGAGGCCGCCAAGGATGCTGCCGAGGACACCGCTGCGGGGGCCGCCAAGGCGACCGACGAGGCTTCTGCCGAGGGTGCCAGTGGTGGGCCTGCCGAGGAAGCCGGCAAGGCCACCGCCGAGGAAGAGGTGGTTGATGATCAGCTTCCCTCCTCCTCAACCTCAGGCCCCGGCAGATATCTGAAGGTGGGCGACGATCTTTTCGTCCATCTTCCAGGGGCGTCAAGTTCCCGAGCGCCCGCCGAAGGGGAAGTCTTTGACGGCGAGGTGCTTGCTGCCACCGGGCTCGAGGTGGTCAATGAACCGGGCGTTGGCGGTGATGGTTCTCTAGAAGAGCAGCTTTTCCGTGCCATGGGGGCCAATTTCCGAAAGCTCCAAGTGCTCTACCATGCTCGCCTGGACAAGGTCAAGTCCAGGATGGCAATGGTGGACAAGGCGGAGGTGGACTTCAAGGCGCACGTTGCTGAGACGCAGACCTGGTTTCACCAGACTCGCGAGGAGCAGAGGGCCTTTCAGGAGGAATTGTCCAAGCGCAATGTCGAGCTCACCATGAAGATGGCTGACATCGAGAAGGCCCAGGAAAAGGCGACGAACTTGGCTGCCACGGCCGAGGCTGTCCGGAACCAGCATCAAGCCGCACTGGATTCCCAGGAAGAGGACCTCACCGTGCGTGAGGCGAAGCTTGCCGCAGCGCTCCGTGGAAAGAATGAGGAGCTCGAGGCCCTTGTCGTGCGGCGGACTCACGAGCTGGAGTAGAGGCATAAGGAGGCACTCGATGCCCAGGCTCTGGCCCATGTCGGCAAAGTAAGGGAGTTGGTGGTGGAGCGGGAAGAGCTGAAGGAGCAGGCCCTCAAGCTGTCCAACAAGAAGAGCACGCTCAACAGCACCTTGGCGGAGGCGCAAGGAGCGGTTATCAGCAGGACTGGGGAGCTCTCTGAAGCGCAAAACTCTGTCAGAGATCTCAAGCTGAAGCTGGAGGATCTCGAGAAGATGTTGTCGGAGAGCAGGGCTCGGGAGGAGACCTTGACCAGGAGTCTGGAGGAGGAGAAGCAGCTGCGGGCGAAGGAGGCCGCCTCCCACCAGGAATATGTGGCGGGCGAGAACAGATGGATCAGCCATTTGGAGGACGTCGCCGGCAGGGTCACCTCGCAGTTGGCCACCATGGGGATGCCAAACGTGAGGTACGCCCCTGAGCGCAGCGGGACCGTCAACACCAAGCTGACCCAGTTCTTCGAGGGCGTCCTTGGAGCCTTGGCTTATCTTCACTCCAACCGAGCGGCCACGTTGGCCGGGGAAGCCCGACGACTTTGCCGGGGGGTCATGACCAAGGTCCTCACCAAGATGGCCTACTGGAATCCCAACCTCGACTTCGATGCCGCGATGGATAGCTTGCCGTACGGTACTGACCTCACGGTGCTCAAGGAGCGCATCAAGCCCGTCATCAGCAGCATCGACGAAATCAAGAGGGTGGAAGGCCAGTGCCGGGATTAGGCATCCCATTCTTCACCGCCGCTGCAGGTTCACGACCAAGACAAATTTCATCTTTAGTTAGAACCACAGCAATGATGTGATGTAATATAACTTTGCAGTACTCTTAGTTTCAAGCACGTTATTTCCCCGTTCAATTCCTCTTTGTATGCGCGCCCTACATCGATTGGGTAGGCTCGCCGGCTCGGAAGCCCCTAGCGGCGTTTTGGGGACGGATCCCCATGGGCCTGCTGGGTATGCGTGCTGCCGGACGAGCCACCTTTCCGTTCTGAACGCGGCCGCTCGAACTGTCGAGCTTGACTCGAGTCAGAATAGAGAGCGTTGTTGATCGCAGAAGGCTACTCTGCCATTCTCGACGCAGCCGCTTGAGCTGTTGAGCGGACTCGAAACAGGGCTAGGGCGTTGCCGATCATGGGAGAGCCCCCTGGCGTGCAGGTTTCTCATACAAAGGCGTGACATCTCCGGGGGGGAATAACCTCATATAAGAAGGATAGAACAAATAAGGGTTCAATGCAACTTAGCTTCTGTTTGTAGTCGCTCGAGCGCTGATCTTCCGGCCTCCTTCCTTCTCCAAGAGCCACGAAGACGAAGGAGTGTTGGGCCGATTGCTAGAGCCGATTCTCACAACTGCGCCCCCCTACCTGGCGCGCCAAAGATGTCGGTGGGAACGACACCTATGGGATCACAAGAATCCCTACTGTGGTTAGCGAGGCGCGGGGTCATGAGAAGAGCGGATCAAACAGATAGCACACGGTTCATTTATCCAGGTTCGGGCCACGAGGATGCGTAAAACCCTACTCCTGCTTTGGTGGATTGTATATCTGTGTTCTTGAGCTAGCTATGGGGCGTGAGGAGCTCCAAAAAGCTGAATCCTTCCTCTGGTCGCCTCGGGCCTCCTTTTATAGAAAAAAGGGGTTTCCACAGTGGCACACAGGAGGTGGAAAGGGTACAGTGCTGCGAGGTTATCCCTCGCACCACATGACAAGGCGCATTTAATGCGTCTTGCTTAGGTGTCCTTGCTTTATCGGGGACGGGAGAGAAACCTGTCTCGTCCGTCGCCGCTCCTTCTTGTGTCGACACGCGCCCTAGCCAGCGACGTCTGCGATGCCACGTAGGTAGGCAGGCAGCTGAGGTGGCACAGTGGTGGGTCTTCATGAAGATCTGCATGCCGCCACGCGGGTGCCTGCCTAGCTGGTTAGGTCGGCAGCTGCATGCATGAGGTGGTGGAGGTTTAGTCGGCGTGGGCCTGATGGTGGCCCTGCAGGTGTCCTCTGTAAGGGCCTTGCCAGGGCCCCGGCAAGGGTCTTGCCGAGGCGCCTGCTGTCATCCCCGGCAAGGCGCTTGCCGGGGGCCTTGTGGTCTTCCTCGGCTGGGATCCCGCCAAGGGTTGTCGTCTCCTTAGTGCGTATCTTATCTTGAATGTCTTCATAAAGATTTGCATGCCGCCACGGGGATGTCTCCCAAATCCTTGCCCTTTGGGGGCAGTGGACTCAAGGGTGATTTGCTCCGTAGGCGCGGGACGAGTCGCCGCGGCAAGGGTCTTGCCGGGGCTGCTAGAACTGTCTCCCGGCAAGGATCTTGCCGGGGGAGTCCGCTTCGTCCCCTTTGCTCTTCGTGGTCTTGGCCTTGGCGTCGTTCTAGTTCTCTTGAGCTTCGGTCTTACCCTGGCTCACCTCCCTTGCCTTGCTCGGTGTGGTGGTGCCCGTGGCTCAGACTGCCCGTGCACTGTTATAGGGGTACAAAAAGTGTACCCCTATTTTTGTACACCGACATATAATCTTCCACCAAATAAACCATATAGTAATCAACTACAAGATGTAATCAACACTACTAGTCACCCACAAGCACCAATCTATAGTTCCAGTACAAAGACTGAACACAAGAGGTGAACTAGGGTTTGAGAGGAGATGGTCCTGTTGAATATGTTGATGGAGATTTCCCTCCCCAGGATGGGAGAGTTGTTGGTGATGATGACGATGATTTCCCCCTCCGGGAGGGAAGTTCCTCCAGCTGAATCGCTCCGCCGGAGGGCAAAAGTGCTCCTTCCCAAGTTCCGCCTCGAGACGGCGGCGCTCCATCCCGAAAGTCCTCTCCTTATTTTTTAGGTCAAAACGACTTATATACCATAAGATGGGCACCGGAGGTGGGCTGAGGGGAGCACAACCCACCAGGGCGCGCCTGGGCTCCCTGGCGCGCCCAGGTGGGTTGTGCCCAACTGGTGGGGCCCCTCTAGTACTTATTGGCTCCAATATTTCTCATATATTTCATAAAAATTCCCCGTGAAGTTTCATATTATTTGGAGTTGTGCAGAATAGGTGGCCTGACATAGCTTTTCCAGGTCCAGATTTCCAGCTGCCAGAATTCTCCCTCTTTGTGTGTACCTTGCATATTATGAGAGAAAAGGCATTAGAATTACTCCAAAAGGCATTATTATGCATAAAAACATCATAAATAACAGTAGGAAAACATGATGCAAAATGGACGTATCAACTCCCCCAAGCTTAGACCTCGCTTGTCCTCAAGTGAAAACAAAAATCGAAAAACATGTCCACATGCTTAGAGAGAGAGAGGTGTCGATAAAAACAAATACGGACATAGAAGCATCATGTAGATTATTATAACAACAACAAGACTTAACATAAAACTTTTATCATAGACTTCTCATGAATAAGTAGCAATTCATCACACTATCGAAGTATAAAGCATAAACTCTGTTAGAAACCAACAAACCATGTTCTCAGTCAACTTTGCAAGTACAATTCATCATCTTTTCAGGAAGGGTCACGTATCAGAGCCTTTAGGCAAGTCCACATACTCAACCATCATATAGTCCTCTATGATTGCTAACACTCACCGCATACACATGAGCAAAACGTTTCAACTGGACACATAGAAAGATAGGGTCTCATAGTTTCGCCTCCCAACGTATTCACCTCAAGGGTGATGTCAATAATAATAACTCATGCTACCCATATTCAACTGGACATAGGTGCCTAGATCTTTCCTCACCACATGATGCTTGCCAAAGGAGAAAAATAAAAAGGAATAGGGAGAAAAACTTTGACTCTTGCATAAAAGTAAATACATAAAAGTAAAAGATAGGCCCTTCGCAGAGGGAAGCAAAGGTTGCCATGTGCTTATTTGTTTGTATGCTCAACCCCTTAGTGCAAAAGAACGTCACGTTATATTGCCCTTTATGATAGAAACCTTTATTATGCAGTTGGTCGCTTTTATTCTTTGCTATCACAAGTTCATACAACTCTCAATTTTCTCTTACACTAAATGATCTTTCACTTTTAGAAGCAATTTGTATTGCCTTATTGCACCGATGACAACTTACTTGAAGGATCTGACTCAATCCTTAGGTAGGTATGGTGGACTCTTGAAAACAATATTTGGGTTTAAGGGTTTTTGGATGCACAAGTAGTATCTCTACTTAGTGTGAAGTTTTTGGCTAGCAAAGATTGTGGGCAAGCACCACATGTTGAAGGATCTATGACAATATAACTTCTATGTGAATATAAACAAACATAAATCATTACGTTGTCTTCCTTGTCCAATGTCAACAATTTTGGCATATAATATTTTGATGGGGGATCACAATCCCAAAATATTTCAAGGATTGTGTATTTATATGTGAATCTTCTCTTCCCTTATTGATTCTTTCATGAGTTGCATCACTGACCAATGCTATGTTTGTCAATCTCTAATAAAATTTCCTACTTATACTTTTCCTTATGTGGTGTCATCACCTACCATAGGATTAGCATATGATCTTTTCATTTATTTGCTTTCTTTTTATTGGAACATGAAAGTAAAGAAAGCAAAAACTTGAACTAAACTTTATTATATATATCTCACACACGATTACAAGGATAGATCACTAAGAAAACTCTCAAAAAGAAAGGATCAAACTAAACTTTTATTCATCTAAAGCAAAAGATAACTATGGATCAAACTAAGATAAGTAAGGAAAAATATAGTGGTGGTGATACGATACCGGGGCACCTCCCCCAAGCTTGGCGGAAGCCAAGGGGAGTGCCCATACCCGATACTCAATTTTCTTTTGGTGATGAAGAAGAAGGTGGTGGTGGACACTATGAAAAAAAGACACATCCATGACATTTTGGGCCGAACAAAATTTTTTCTGTCATACTTATGACACTTCTATGACGACAATTGTGAGAAAACCCGGTATCGTCATAGATGTGGTGGGCTCCTACTTCTATGACAAAAAATCATGACAGAAAATGGGCTTTTCGTCCTGGGCGGGCCGGAGACGCAGCTGCATGACATTCTTTGGGCCGTCCATGACGGAAAAAACCATGGTAGAAGCGAGGGCGAGGAAAATTTCGGGTAGTTCCCGGTTACGGTGGGTGGTCGGGGCCGAGCGATCACGTTTCTCTCGTACATGTATGCGCGTGTGTGCAAGGCGTTGGGCTCTAACTGAACCCGAGCGATTGCACTAGCTACGTTACTGAACTCAAGTGATTCCTTCGCTACTGCTGCTAACTGAAGCCGATCGATGCTGCCTTTAGATGAACAGTGAGCGTTGCTAGGGGGTTTGGATGAACAGTTCCTGGTAGGGGTGGATGAACAGGACCCCATGGTGTTGCCTCTGGATGAATAGGACCCCGATCGATCGAGCCGGTTGGGGCTAGATGAACAGGACCCCGTGGAGGGTTGGATAATAGGACCACCCCGTGGAGGGCTGGATGAACAGTATACGGTGGAGGGCTGGATGAACAGTAGCCCGTGGAGGGGTGGTTGAACATGAGCCCGTGGAGAGAGCTGGTCGACTAGTAGCCGGTGGAGTAGCGCGCGGTGGAGGCTGGATGAACAGGAGCCCATGGATGAACAGTCGCAGGTGGAGGCTGGAGGAGGTCGACGGTGGATGAACAGTAGCCCATGGAGGCTGTAGGGGGTCGACGGTGGAGATGAACATTATCCCGTGGAGTCCCGTTTTGCGGTACGCCACACCCCTCCCGATGAACAAGACCCCCGTTTTGACCGTAGCGCTCCAGCACAAGTCCGTTTCCTCCGTTTTGCGGTACGCCACACCCCTCCCGATGAACATGACCCCCGTTTTGACCGCAGGAGGTCCGTTTCCTCCATTTTGCGGTACGCTAGACCCCTAACGATGAACATGATCCCATTTCGACCGTGGCCGGTCGAACACAAGGCCATTTCCTCCGTTCTGCGGTACGCCATGCCTCGTTTCCATCGGCTGTTCCGTCCAAGCCCTCCCGATGAACACGACGACTCATTCCGTTCCGACCCAGCCGGTTGGCTCCACATGAACATGACGACGATGTTGTTTCTCCATTCCTCCCCAGCCATGTACACGAGCCCAGGCCGTACGTATGCACGAGTAGGCGTTCGAGACCCTGCCCGTATGTACGTATGTGGCCATATTTTCTTTCTTGCACACTGGCCGCTGTACATACGTGTACATGCTACGTGCGCGCCTCTACTACGACACGTGCGTGCCTCTACATGGACCAGTATGTACGTACACATTCGCGACTAGAATGACAACGCTGCATACGCTTCGACCAGGTGGGTCCCGACCATCAGGCACTTCCTTGCGTGAGAAGATGTAGCTGGTGGGTCCCAGCAGTCAGGGGGGCGAATCGTTTTTTGCCCAGACGCACTTCCTTGCATGCGAAGATGTCGCTGGTAGGTCCTAGCAGTTAGGGGGAAACATTTTTTTCAAGAAATATGGTTGCCTGTATGGTGGGTCCCTGCTGTCAGGTGGAGGAATCATTATTTTCCGCGTAATAAGGAGGCACTTCCTTGCTGCGGCCATGGACCCAGCTGTCAGCCTCTCCATGTATAGTCCACGTCCGATGGAAGCCGTTCCTTGACCATGCCGCGTCGAGAGCACCAGGGCGGTGGACGACGACGAGGCCTAGGAAGGGGACGACGCAGCGCCGGGGAAGACGCGACAGTGGATGCCCACACGTAGAGGAGTATGAGGGTTCACTCGTTCGCTGCGGTGTGAGGCTGCCGTCGCTGCAGAATAATAGGGGTGTGGGTGACTAGAGGGATGGCCTGGCCAGCGGTGGGAGTAGTAGGAGGCGGTGAGGCCTCTGCCTCATCGTAGCCGGCCACGGGAGGAAGGAGCACGAGGCACGACCGGCGCTGGTTTGGGCGGCTGGAGCAAGAAGACCAGAGGTTGAAGAAGCACTACGGCCGTTGGATGGACAACGTACGGTCAATGGAGCTAGAATCGTGCATATTGACTAAGTTGACAAAGCCCTCCATCCCCGTCAACTTAGTAGGCCCACAAGTCAGCCTGCCACTATACTAGGTCCCATCTAGCAGGGGGAGTATTCATTTTTTTGTGCGTAATAAGGAGGCACTTCCTTGCGTGCGAAGATGTAGCTGGTGGGTCCCAGCAGTCAAGGGGGAAACGTTTTTTTCGTGAAATACGGTGGCCCGTCCGGTGGGTCCCTGCTGTCAGGTGGAGGAATAATTATTTTGCGCATAATAAGGAGGCACTTCCTTGCAGCCGTCGTGGACCCAGTTGTCAGCCTCTCCATGTACAGTACTCTTCCGATGGAAGTCATTCCTTGACCATGTTGACCACACCGCATTGAGAGCACCAGGGCAGTGGACGATGGCGAGGCCTAGGAAGGGCATGACGCGGAGCCGGGGAAGACGCGGCAGTGGATGCCCACGCATAGAGGAGTATGAGGGCTCACTGGTTCACTGCAGTGCAAGTCTGCCGTCGCCGCAGAATAACAGGGGGTGTGGGTGAGTAGAGGGATGGCCTGGCCAGCGGTGGGAGTAGTAGGGGGCGGTGAGGCCTCCACCGCATCGCAGCCGGCCACGGGAGGCAAGAGCACGAGTCACGACCGGCGCTGGTTTGGGCGGCTGGAGCAAGAAGACCAGAGGTTGAAGAAGCACTACGGCCGTTGGATGGACATCGCACGGTCACTAGAGCTAGAATCGTGCATATTTACTAAGTTGACAAAGCCCTCCGTCCCCGTCAACTTAGTAGGCCCACAAGTCAGCCTCCCACTATACTAGGTCCCAGCTAGCAGGGGGAGTATTCATTTTTGTGTGCGTAATAAGGATGCACTTCCTTGCATGCGAAGATATAGCTGGTGGGTCCGAGCTGTCAGCGGAGGTAACATTTTTTTCGCGAAATACAGAGGCCCTTTCGGTGGGTCCCAGATGTTAGGTGGAGGAATCATTATTTTGCGCATAATAAGGAGGCATGTCCTTGCATGCGGCCGTGGACCCAGCTGTCAGCCTCTCCACGTACAGTCCACTTCAGATGCATGTCGGTCGTTGACCACATTGACCAGGCCGCGCCGAGAGCACCAGGGAGGTGGACGACGGTGAGGCCTAGGAAGGAAACGACACGGAGCTAGGGAAGACTCGGCAGTTGTTTCCCACGCGGAGGGGATTACGACTGTATGAGGGTTTACTAGTTCGTCTGCCGTCACCGAAGAATAACAACAGGTGTGGGTGAGTAGAGGGATGGCCAGGCCAGCGATGGGAGTACAGTGGGGCGGTGAGGCCTGCGCGGGAGCATAGGCGGCCATAGGGAGGAGGGAGCAGGCAGTCCCACCGGCGCTTGTTTGAGTTGCTGGAGTAGGAAGAGCAGAGATTGAAGAAGCACGACGGTCGTTGGATGGACATCCAACAGTCACTGCTTGTGCGTCAACCTTTTCTTGGAAAGCCTCAAATCTGTGGAAAACAACATACAACCCTTCTGCCATTATTTCTAATAATTTACAACCCATTTGCTAATTCTTAAGGTTTTTTTGCCCATATTCTTTTTGTTAGCATTACAACCCATATTGTGACCACAGTTAAAAAATTATATGAAATTTTGCATATTTTGGTGCGGTCCGAACTGTTTTCAATCCCGAAATTCTGAGTCACATTCAAACTGATTTTAAAAATAAATGTATATCAATATAAAATCCAACAAATTGTCCATGCATAAAAATCAATGCAATTTAAAATCTCGAAATGAAAAAAAATTTGAAACTAATTGCCGATTTGATGTGTTTTAAAAATGTACAACCCATTTCTCATTACTGATAGGCCATTTTCTCGGCCAGCAGAATGAAGCTCTCCTCGTCTTGAAAGATTTGCAACCCAACAGGCCTGACAAAGCGACTTACTTGGCAAATCACAAAAAAACTGGGCTGTGGCCGTGGACCCAGCTGCGGCCGTGGACCCAGCTGTCAGCCTCTCCACGTACAGTACTCTTCCGATGGAAGTTGGTCGTTGACTGCTACCTCTTGAGCACTGCGTTGGTTTTCCCTTGAAGTGGAAAGGGTGGTGCAGTAAAGCAGCGTAGGTATTTCCCTCAGTTTTTGAGAACCAAGGTATCAATCCAGTAGGAGACCACGCGCGAGTCACCTCATACCTACACAAACAAATAAGAACTTCACAACCAACGCGATAAAGGGGTTGTCAATCCCTTCATGGCCACTTTCAAGACTGAGATCTGATAGAGATGATAATAATAAGATAAGTATTTTTGGTATTTTTATGATATAGATTGAAAGTAAAGATTGCAAAAAAATAGATTGGAAACTTGTATGATGGAAAATAGACCCGGGGGCCATAGGTTTCACTAGTGGCTTCTCTCAAGATAGCATAAGTATTACGATGGGTGAACAAATTACCGTCGAGCAATTGATAGAATAGCGAATAATTATGAGAATATCTAGGCATGATCATGTATATAGGCATCAAGTCCGCGACAAGTAGACCGACTCCTTCCTGCATCTACTACTATTACTCCACACATCGACCGCTATCCAGCATGCATCTAGAGTATTAAGTTCATAAGAACAGAGTAACGCCTTAAGCAAGATGATGATACGTCTCCAACGTATCTATAATTTTTGATTGTTCCATGCTATATTATATCCTGTTTTGGACATTATTGGGCTTTATTATATACTTTTATATTATTTTTGGGACTAACCTATTAACCGGAGGCCCAGCCCAGAATTGCTATTTTTTGCCTATTTCAGAGTTTCGTAGAAAAAGAATATCAAACGGAGTCCAAACGGAATGAAACCTTCAGGAACGTGATTTTCAGAACGAACATGATCGAGAGGACTTGGACCCTACGTCAAGAAAGCAACCAGGAGGGCACGAGGTAGGGGGCGCGCCTACCCCCCAGGCGCGCCCTCCACCCTCATGGGGCCCATGTTGCTCCACCGACGTACTTCTTCCTCCTATATATACCTACGTACCCCCAAACTACCAGATACAGAGCCAAATCCCCAATTCCACCGCTGTAACTTTCTGTATCTGTGAGATCCCATCTTGGGGCCTTTTCCGGAGCTCCGCAGGAGAGGGCATCGATCACGGAGGGCTTCTACATCAACACCATAACCTCTCCGGTGAAGTGTGAGTAGTTTACTTCAGACCTTCGGGTCCATAGTTATTAGCTAGATGGCTTCTTCTCTCTTTTTGGATCTCAATACAAAGTTCTCCCCCTCTCTTGTGGAGATCTATTCGATGTAATCTTCTTTTGCGGTGTGTTTGTTGAGACCAATGAATTGTGGCTTTATGATCAAGTTTATCGATGAACAATATTTGAATCTTCTCTGAATTCTTTTATGTATGATTGGTTATCTTTGCAAGTCTCTTCGAATTATCAGTTTGGTTTGGCCTACTAGATTGATCTTTCTTGCAATGGGAGAAGTGCTTAGCTTTGGGTTCAATCTTGCGGTGTCCTTTCCCAGTGACAGTAGGGGCAGCAAGGCACATATTGTATTGTTGCCATCGATGATAAAAAGATGGGGTTTATATCATATTGCATGAGTTTATCCCTCTACATCATGTCATCTTGCTTAAAGCGTTACTCTGTTCTTTGAACTTAATACTCTAGATGCATGCTGGATAGCGGTCGATGTGTGGAGTAATAGTAGTAGATGCAGGCAGGAGTCGGTCTACTTGTCTCGGACGTGATGCCTATATACATGATCATACCTAGATATTCTCATAACTATGCTCAATTCTGTCAATTGCACAACAGTAATTTGTTTACCCACCATAATACTTATGCTCTCGCGAGAAGCCACTAGTGAAACCTATGGCCCCCGGGTCTATTTTCCATCATATTAATCCATCAACAAGCTATTTCTTTTTCCATTTATTTTGCTTTCTTTACTTTGCATATTTATCTGGAAATACCAAAAATATTATCTTATCATATCTATCAGATGTCACTTTCATAAGTGACCGTGAAGGGATTGACAACCCCTTTATTGCATTGGTTGCGAGGATTTTATTTGTTTGTGTAGGTGCGAGGGACTCGTGCGTGGCCTCCTACTGGATTGATACCTTGGTTCTCAAAAACTGAGGGAAATACTTACGCTACTTTGCTGCATCACCCTTTCCTCTTCAAGGGAAAACCAACGCAGTGCTCAAGAGGTAGCAGATGACATGATGTAGAGGGATAAACTCATGCAGTATGATATAAACCCCATCTTTTTATCCTCAACGGGAACAATACAGTACGTGTCGTTTCCCTTTCTGTCACTGGGATCGAGCACCGCAAGATTGAACCCAAAGCTAAGCACTTCTCCCATTGCAAGAAAGATCAATCTAGTAGGCCAAACCAAACTGATAATTCGAAGAGACTTGCAAAGATAAACCAATCATACATAAAAGAATTCAGAGAAGATTCAAATATTTTTCATAGATAATCTTCATCATAAACCCACAATTCATTGGATCTCGACAAACACACCGCAAAAAAAGAGTTACATCGAATAGAGCCATCTAGCTAATAACTATGGACCCGAAGGTCTGAAGTAAACTACTCACACATCATAGGAGGGGCCATGGAGTTGATGTAGAGGCCCTCCGTGACCAATGCCCCCTCCGGCGGAGCTCCGGAAAAGGCCCCAAGATGGGATCTCTTGGGCACAGAAGGTTGCAGCGGTGGAAATAGGGTTTCGTGGTGCTCCCAGATGTTTGCGGGGTATGTGAACATATATAGGAGGAAGAAGTAGGTCGGTGGAGCTACGAGGGGCCCACGAGGGGGAGGGCATGCCCAGGGGGGTAGGCGCGCCCCTTGCCTCGTGGCAACCTTGTTAATTGCTTGACGTCCACTCCAAGTCCTCTGGATCACATTTGTTCCAAAAATCACGTTCCCGAGGGTTTCATTCCGTTTTGACTCCGTTTGATATTCCTTTTCTATGAAACACTGAAATAGGCAAAAAACAACAATTTGGGTTGGGCCTCCGGTTAATAGGTTAGTCCCCAAAATAATATAAAAGTGTAAAATAAAGCCCATTAACAGCCAAAACAGATAATATAATAACAAGGAACAATCAAAAATTATAGATACGTTGGAGACGTATCAGCATCCCCAAGCTTAGTTCCTGCTCGTCCTCGAGTAGGTAAATGATAAAAATAGAATTTTTGATGTGAATGCTTTCTAGAATATTATTCAATGTATTTTTCTCTATTGTGTCACGAATGTTCAGATCCGAAAGATTCAATATAAAATTTTATTGTTGACATAAAAATAGTAATACTCCAAGTATGCTAATCAAGCAATTATGTCTTATCAAAATACCATAGCAAAGAAAACTTATCCCTACAAAGTCATATAGTTTGGCCATGCTTCATTTTCGTCACACAAAATGCTCTCATCATGCACAACCCCGATGACAAGCCAAGAAATTGTTTCATACTTAGCCTTTTCAAACTCTTTCAACTTTTACGCAATATATGAGTGCGAGCCATGGACATAGCACTATGGGTGGAATAGAATACGATGATTGATGTTGTGTGAGAAGACAAAAAGGGAGAAAGTCTCGCATTGACGCAGATAATCAATGGGCTATGGATATGCCCACCGATTGATGTCAATGCAAGGAGTAGGGATTGCCACACAACAGATGCCCTAGAGCTATAAATATATGCAAGCTCATCAAAGAAATTAAGTGGGTGTGCATCCAGCTTGCTTGCTCATGAAGACCTAGGGCATTTGAGGAAGCCCATCATTGGAATATACAAGCCAAGCTCTATAATGAAAAATTCCCACTAGTATATGAAAGTGACAAAATGAGAGACTCTCTATCATGAAGATCATGTTGCTACTTTGAAGCACAAGTGTGGAAAAAGGACAGTAACATTGCCCCTTCTCTCTTTTTCTCTCATTTATTTATTATTATTATTTTCCTTTTTTTATTTGGGCCTTCTTTTTTTTGGCCTCTTTTTTTCGTCCGGAGTCTCATCCCGACTTGTGGGGGAACCATAGTCTCCATCATCCTTTCCTCACATGGGACAATGCTCTAATGATGATCATCACACTTTTATTTTCTTACAACTCAAGAATTACAACTTGATACTTAGAACAAAATGTGACTCTATGTGAATGCCTCCGGCGGTGTACCGGGATTGTGCTGAATCAAGAGTGACATGTATGAAAAATTAAGAATGGTGGCTTTGCCACAAATACGATGTCAACTACATGATCATGCAAAGCAATATGACAATGATGATGCGTGTCATAATAAATGGAACGGTGGAAAGTTGCATGGCAATATATCTCGGAATGGCTATGGTAATGCCATAATAGGTAGGTATGGTGTCTGTTTTGAGGAAGATATAAGGAGGCTTATGCGTGACAGAGCGTATCATATCACGGGGTTTGGATGCACCGGCGAAGTTTGCACCAACTCTCAAGGTGAGAAAGGGCAATGCACGGTACCGAAGAGGCTAGCAATGGTGGAAGGGTGAGAGTGTGTACAATCCATGGACTCAACATTAGTCATAAAGAACTCACATACTTATTGCAAAAATCTACAAGTCATCAAAACCAAGCACTACGCGCATGCTCCTAGGGGGATAGATTGGTAGGAAAAGACCATCTCTTGTCCCCGACCGCCACTCATAAGGAAAGCAATCAAAGAACACCCCATGCTTCAAATTTGTCACATAACGTTCACCATACGTGCATGCTACGGGACTTGCCAACTTCAACACAAGTATTCATCAATTTCACAATTACTCAACTAGCACACTTCTAATATTACCACCTTTATATCTCAAAACCATCTATCAAGCATCCAACTTATCTTAGCATTTAGAATTTATAACCAAAGTGAATTACCATGCTGTTCTAAAGTACTCTCAAAATGATATAAGTGAAGCATGAGAGATCAATTATTTCTATAAGATAAAACCACCGCCTTGCTCTAAAAGATATAAGCGAAGCACTAGAGCAAAAACTATATAGCTCAAAAGATATAAGTGAAGCACATAGAGTATTCTAATAAATTCCAATTCATGTGTGTCTCTCCCAAAAGGTGTGTACATCAAGGATGATTGTGGTAAACTAGAAAGCAAAGAATCAAATCATACAAGACGCTCCAAGAAAAACACATATCATGTGGCGAATAAAAATATAGCTCCAAGTAAAGTTACCGATAGACGAAGACGAAAGAGGGGATACCTTCCGGGGAATCCCCAAGCTTAGGCTTTTTGGTGTCCTTGTATTTTACCTTGGGGTGCCATGGGCATCCCCAATATTAGTCTCTTGCCACTCCTTGTTCCATAATCCATCAAATCTTTACCCAAAACTTGAAAACTTCACAACACAAAACTTAAAAGAAAATCTTCGTGAGCTCCGTTAGTAAAAGAAAACAAACCACCACTTCAAGGTACTGTAATGAACTCATTCTCTATTTACATTTGTGTTAAAACTACTGTATTCCAACTTCTCTATGGTTTATAAACTCTTTTACTAGCCATAGATTCATCAAAATAAGCAAACAACACACGAAAAACAGAATCTGTCAAAAACAGAACAGTCTGTAGTAATCTGTAGGTTTCGAATACTTATGGAACCCCAAAAATTCTAAAATAAATTTCTGGACGTGAGTAATTTATCTATTAATCATCTTCAAAAATAATTAACTAAATATCGCTCTCCAATAAAAAATGGCAACAATTCTCGTGAGCGCTAAAGTTTCTGTTTTTTACAGCAAGATCAAAAAGACTTTCCCCAAGTCTTTCCAACGGTTCTACTTGGAACAAACACTAATTAAACACAAAAAACACAACCAAAACAGAGGCTAGATAAATTATTTATTACTAAACATGAGAAAAAAGCAAGGAATAAAAATAAAATTGGGTTGCCTCCCAACAAGCGCTATCGTTTAACGCCCCTAGCTAGGCATTGATAATTTCAATGATGCTCCAATGAAAGACAAGAATTGAAGCACAAAGAGAGCATCTTGAAACACGTGACAAACACATCTAAGTCTAACATACTTCCTATGCATAGGCATATTATAGGCAGACAAATTATCAAGGCAAGCAAAAACTAGCATATGCAAGGAAGCGGAAAGAAACAATAGCAATCTCAACATCACGAGAGGTAATTTAGTAACATGAAAATTTCGACAATCATATTTTCCTCTCTCATAATAATTACATGTGGGATCATAAGAAAATTCAACGAAATAGCTATCACATAAAATATTTTCAACATGATCCACATGCTTGCAAAGTTGACACTCTTCCAAAATAGTGGGATTAACATTAACTAAAGTCATGACCTCTCCAAACCCACTTTCAATAATATTGCAAACACTCTTATCAATCTCATATTCATCATGGGGCTTAAATAAATTTTCAAGATCAAAAGAAGAATCACCCCAATCATGATGATTGCAACAAATGGTAGTCATAGCAAAACTAACATCCCCAAGCTTGAGGTTTTGCATATCCTTAACACAATTGACATTAAGAGAATTTATAATCACATAATTGCAATCATGCTTTTCATCGAAGGAACTATCAAGTATGGGTGCAATAGCAATGATCTCATGTTTAACATAAGGAACTATAGCAAATTCATCTTCATAAATATTGGCATCATGGCCACAAGAATAGCAAGCATCATGTTCATCAAGGGATATTTCAATCAAATCATCGGAATCATAAATATCTATAGATTCATGCATATCATTATTTTCTTCCGAAGCAACGGTCATTCTTTCAATAAATTCTTTGACATAAACATTATGAGCATAGTTTTCATATCAATATTTAAGTATGTCAAAATTTTCAGATTCGTAGAGAGTAACATCATACTTTTCAATCAAAGAAGCAAATTCATAAGCACCCTTAAAAGCAGCAAATTCTTCAATTTGTTCGATGTTGTAGTAACTATAAACAAAGATTTCATTATCATTAAACTCACATAGGTAGGGGAGGTGTTTTTTAGGGTTCTTAGAGCAACAAGTAAGATCCCAAATTTCACAAAGATTCCAAGCATAACAAAGCAATATGTTTATTTGATCCCATAAGAGTATCCCTTTTTCAGGCAAATGGTGACACACAAAATGAGCATGCTCATCTAAAGATTTCCCATCAACTAGGCTAGTTGGGGTTTCAGCACGAGCGCATAAGGACCAAAGATGATCGAAGTAGAACACTTTAAGTGGATCCGTATCAATAGATTTTTAGCAATCAAAGATGCAAGAAAATAGAAGGCACATGGAAACACAAAGAAAGATACAAACGGGAAGAAGGTGGACGAAAAAAGAGGGCGAATCAAATGACAAGGGTGAAGTGGGGGAGAGGAAAATGAGAGGCAAATGGCAAATAATGTAATGCGAGGGATAAGAGTTTGCGATGGGTACTTGGTATTTCTTGACTTGGTGTAGATCTCCCCGGCAATGGCGCCAGAAATCCTTCTTGCCACCTCTTGAGAACTGTGTTGGTTTTCCCTTTGTCGTGGGTTTGTTATGGCAGATGTCCTTGTGAAAGGACTTAGTCGTGGAGCCATCACTACGGGTTAGCTTAAAGGGGTTAAACCGGACAAGGGGACACGAGGAGTTTTATACTAGTTCGGCCCCTTCAAGGAAGGTAAAAGCCAACGTCTAGTTGTGCTTGGTATTGCTAGGGTTTCGAAGGCTAGGGAGTGAATCCGCTTTGTCTGGCTCTCGAGTTGTTGTCTGTCCCTAAATCACTGCCAGGTCGTCCCTTTATATACATAGGTTGACGCCCGCCGGGTTACAGAGTCCCGAAGCCGGCTCATAAACGTGTCCGGTTCGGTCTCTATCCTTCCTATCTTACAATACAAGTTACATGACCAGGTCGGTTTATATCTACAGGCTTTAACCCGCCTTTGGGCCTTGGGCCTCCGTAAAGCACCATCATCCTTGCATCTTCATGGACTTCTAACCTTCAAGGAGTTAACCCAGCTACTCCTGGCCGGTTTACATCCAGTAGTAATATCCCCAACATTAGGCCCCAGATTGGTTTGAACTTGTTCATGTCAATCTTCAACACTTAGAAAAATTCCTCCCTCATATCTTCACCTTGATCTTGTAAACCTCCATGATGTCATACTTCACAATTATGATAAACCGCCCTGACGTCATCTATCCGTTGATGCTGAAGATTACCTTCATTTAATGTGTATTCAGTCACCGAGGCGACACCTTTATTAATTTATCCATTTTTGGGCTCCTCGATTCCTGCACTTGTCGTTTTGTCGCTTCACCTTATAAATAGGGGCAGAGGACCCCTTTCTTTTATTTCCGCTACCCTTTCATCCCTTCTTCTTCCTCGCGACGTCTCCGCACCCGAGCGCCGCCGTCATCGTCAAGCCTCGCCTCTGCTTCACCGTCGGCCGCTGCATCGACCTGTTCGTACCAGAGTTCCGCAGCACACCTCCGCTTGCTTCCGCGGCCGCAGTAAGTCCTTCCCCCTTCCTTTCTAGAACCATTAGGGTTTCCCTGCTCTTCGCAGTTCTTGAAGTTCATCGGAGCTTTCGGTGCTGTTCTTCCTTGGCCTATAGATGAATACTTTGTACTTATCATATCCCTTGCCGTGGCTAATCTTCTGTTACCACCACAAACCCTTATGCACAAAAACTGATGTAGTCCTTCATAAACTGTTTCGGGTCTTACCCTTTTTAGGTCAAAATATTTTTGCTTTTCTGTCTTACCATAGATCCGAAATTTTCATATATCTCTGTGAAATCTGTTTCTCCTCACGCCAACATAGGCGGTTTAACTTTGTATAAGCAATCTATACTATTAGCCCTCTGATAAATCGGAGGAGCCTTTTACCTTCATAGTTATACTCTGGTTTAACAGTATCTGAGTACCCCTGTCCTGGTATTACCTTTTATCCCTTATTGCATTGGTCTCCGGTTTATGCCATTTCGCATATCAGTATGTTTCTTACTCCATTGTATCTTGCATATCATCATGAGTGATTTATAAACCGGCCTTTCGTTTTCAGCTTGTTTGTTTCGCAATGGCCAAACAATTCACTGCTTGCAACTGGGCTCATTCCCGGGTCACCGAGACTCAGTTGAATGAGATGGTCAGCATCGGCTCCTTGCCTAAGAAAACTGAAATTAAATGGCGAGTTCCAAGAACAGAAAATCCTTCGACCCCAAGGCAGGGTGAAGTGGTGGTTTTTGTTGATCACATAAGCCGTGGCTTCAAACCGCCAGGGTCAAAGTTTTATCGGGATGTGCTTGCCAATTTCCAAATCCATCCCCAAGACATTGGGCCCAATTCAGTATCCAATTTATGTAACTTCCAGGTCTTCTGTGAAGTGTACTTACAGGAAGAACCAACTGCAGAGCTGTTCCGGGACTTCTTTCACTTAAACCGGCGCACATAATTTGTAAATGGCCCCAACACTAAACTCGGTGGTGTCTCAATTCAAAAGAGGAAAGAAGTTGAATTTCCTCATGCCAAACTACACAGCCACCCAAAGGAATGGAACCAGACTTGGTTTTATTGCAGAGACACTTCACCTGAAGATGAAAATCCCCTCCCAGGCTTTTGTGACCACCGGCTTTCAAACACCCATCTGATGCTGCAACGCTTAAGCTCTGCAGAAAGGACGAAATATGCCCCTCAACTCACCAAACTCTGGGCCTTTATGGCCAACGGTTTAACATGTGTAGATTTCGTGCGCTGTTGGATATCTTGGAGCATCTTGCCTCTAAGCCGGCGTCCCGGTTTAATGTGTGAGTATACCGGTGAGGTTGATGACCCTCAACGCCATTGCAGCCTTCAACTATCCGAGGAAGAAGTCACTGAAGGCGTAAATAAGATTTTGTATGAATCAGAACTGGTTTGTAGTCAAACCGGTTTGAATCCCTTCTATACCAAGAACAAACCGCCTGCTGTAAGCATTATACTTCCTTTTCATCTATAATATTTTTACCTAGTGCAACCTGTAATCCTTATTTTGCGCATGTATGTACAGGGTGATGACCCCTTCTGGAAACGGAAAACCATAGAAAAAAGGTAAAGCCAACTAGGGACAAAGTGGTCAAACCATCTCGCCCCAAAACCAAAGCCGTCAAATGGATGTCAAAACGGAAAACAGCTGACCGGATCAACATGGAGCTTGATGACGACACTGATGACCCGGAAGTTGAGGTAGAACTTCACTCACTTGGCTCTCTTTTCATGCATCTCATTAACAATGATCTTCCTCAGGAGGACGGAGAAGGCAGTGAAGCTGATGATGTAGAGGTAATTACCCTTTCCTCCGGTTCAGACTCTATGCCAACACAACAAACCCACCAAGTAGTCCGGAAAGTAAGCTTTTCTCATCTTCTTGCTCACTTGGATCCAACATTTATTTTGAAGACTCAGCAGCATGAAGCTCGTCGGACAACCCGACATAGTGGCCAATAGGTCACTTCAGCTGGTTTACCTGACACCCCGGCTCGAAAACGCCGGTTTGAGGTCTCTCCTACTCCTGACCACTCTTACCCCAAGGAAGGTTATTCCAGACAACCTCTTAATCCGTCCGATTCAAATTATCAAGTGACACCTCCCTCATCATCTGGCGAGTCGACAGCAACTCAGCTCCCTCCTCTGAAAACTATGGCCGGGTAAGCTGTAAAACCTTTTCCTTTAATGCGTCACAGAACTTGAATAATATGTTAATCTTTTTATATTTTGTTTGCAGGGCCAAAGCCAGACCCAGCAAGAAAGCTCGGGTTGCCAATCCGCCCGAAGACCCGACCACTTTTGAAGAAGAACCCAGAGGTGAACCGGAACAAACTTGTGAACCAGAGGGCCTTCATCCTGAAGCCGCTTCTGATGAACCGCCTCCTCAAGGCCAAAACACCAATGAACCAGCAGATGCTGAACCTGCCGCGCCTGATACTGAACCGACAGAGCCAAACCGGGCTAGTCCGGTGAGAAATACTGAAACTCCATTGTCACCAGCCAAACACACTGAAGGCGAAGGAGATGATGTTATTATTACTGGAATGGGCCACAACTCTCCTGGCCATCCCGTCATCTTGGTTCAACATAGTGCCAAAGAAGAGCAAGCTGTTAGGGAAAAAGGCAAATGGAGCAGCGATTTATCAAGCTATGCTCATCTCAATGCTGAAGAGCTTCACTCTGGCTTCTTGAACCGTCTGCACTCAAACCGGGACTATGAAGCTAGTTTGGTGAACTTGATGAAAGAGCGATATGAGGTAAATTCATCTCCCTTTGTTTATTGATTCTTAGCTGAGACAGTAGCCCAAGTAGCCCCCAAAGGCCGTTTTATGATGTTAATCATAAACTGGGTCTTTGTAACACTTTAAGTTTCTCATCCTTGATCCTCGAAATGTCAGGTCTCTAATAAAAACCAAGACTCATCTTTTAACAATTAGGTAACCTTGTGCAGCATAGCCTCCAAAGGCCGTTTTAACTGGGCAAGTTAATCCGGGTTTAATCCATGCATCCACTTTAGAACAGACGCACATTAGTCCCCAAGTGTCCAGGATAATGCTTGTATTGTTCTGGAGACTTATATAAAATGCAATACTTTAGAGCGAACATGCATCAGCCCCCAAGTATGAAGTGCATAACTTGTTATACGCTTTGTACTTAGAACATGTATAACCTGTTGCTTAATATACCTTCAATGTTGCTGGCTGAACTGAGAAGCAAAGACGCCCGAAATTCTTACTTGCAAGAGAATGTGAAGTCACAACAAGCAGAGGCTGCACAAGCCAAAGAGGAGCTGATCCAAGCCCTGGCCGTAATGGAAAAGCTGAAGGAATCTTTCAACAAGGATCGTGCTAACTAGGAAACCGAAAAATCTGGTTTAACCAAAAGAGCTAAAGACACCGAGGCAGCCCTGAAACCAATTGTAGATGAACTAGCTGGCTTGAAACGACAAATCAATGCTATGACTTCTGCTATCTTTGGTAAGTATCCGCTTTATGTGTGTGTGTAAGTCAATCAACCTTATCACTGACCAGAATGTGGATACAAACCTTTGGCAGGTACTCAGATTGCTCATCTTGGTACAGATATGCGGATGGAGCTCAAAGCGGCGTATACTTTGGTTGAACAGTTATACTCTGGGTCTCAGCGGGCTATTTGCACGACAGCTTACAACAAACCGGCCCCAACTTTGATTAAAGAAACACTTGAGAAGCTGGCCATGTTACCAGCTCGTATTGTCGAATTGAAGAAGGCAGCTGCCAGAGCAGGAGCTTTAACCGCACTTATTCGAGCCAAAGCCTGGATTCCAGACCTTGAAGCAGAGGATATTATTAAAGGATACCCAGGTGTGAAGGAAGACGGTTCAAACTTCGACAATGATGACCTTTGGCGACTGACCAAACATATGCGGCCAGTAGCAAGCAAGTTGGCTGATGATACAGACTTGTCCCATTTTCAATCGGTTTATGACGCTGAAGGGAAAAGACAGCCAGCCGTCATCCATGAAGTTGAAGAACTTGTGCCTCCGATTCGTAAGCACACTTATGCTCCTGATATTAACCCCTCCAATCTTATCCATGAAGAAGCAGTATTTCAAGCTTTAACTGGAATCGATTGGGCAACGGTTGATTTCCAGCGTCTGGGGAGGGATGAAGAAGTTCCCACACCAACTGACCCTCAACCATCAAACCGTCCAGACGAAGCGTCCTTAACCGGTCACCGGTTTACTGGCCACTGTGTGCCGATATTGTTAAAAACAATTATGCCATTGGAGCTGCTTTGAAAGCTTCTTGTAATAGGATAGTCAAAACTCCGGTATTTGCCATGCCATCGAGCATGTTTTGTAATTCCTCGTGACAACTTGTGCCACTTTTTGGGATATATTTATGCATAACCCATGATGAATTGTGTTCCTGGGTACAACAACTTAAAAGTATCCAGCGCTTTACTGCTAGACGGGTCATAATGTCCAGGAAGTGTACAATACATAGATGAATAATTGAAGTGTTTGTACAAAAAGCAATATTCATAACATACCTCATTGGTTGACCAAAGGTGTATACGGCAAAGGTGTTAATACCAATCCGGAACATTGATAACCCCATCTTTGTAATGCCGGTCTATATAGTAAACCGGACCGGGATAACTACCGGGTTTTCTTTATAACACTGGTGATTTAGTCAAACCAGACCGGATCAATAAACACCAGTTTATAACTGATCATGTGCCACAACTTGTAGTTGAAAAGCAAGTCGGGTCAAGGAAGCCGGGTTATCAAAAGATACTTATGAACTTCAACAAATAAAACTCAAAAAAGGAAAATATGCAAGGCTTTTTACGAGCTGCCAGGCTCCAAATCGAGGCTTTTCATGGGCTGCCAGGCCTCTGAGTTAAACCATTTAACAAAGCCTTTTAAGATGGGCCTCCAATTAACCAATCATCGTTTTAACTTTGACAAGTTCAGGGTCTATAAAAGATTGACATGTCAAACGTTCGGTGGGTCATACCAGGATTACCTAGACAGGAGTGGCTTACTTGATGAAGGCAGGTTAACCCGGGTTTTTAGGTGAATACAACAGGCTTCCAAGCCGTGGCTTGATAGCCAATTACAAGGGTCCTTTCAAACTCTTTGTTGCTTTGCAAAAAAAGAGCCCCCAAGTAACTTTGTGAGATGTGCTCAGTGTGTGCCCATGTTTGAGTCTGTGCTTTATGCAACACTCTCTTTGGCTCCACATACTTTTCTTTCGTGGCTTAAATGCCTATCAAGAGGTGTAGCTATGGTGTGATAACAACCAAGCCCCCTAGTGATATCCCTTCGTGGTTTCAAAACCGATCAAGAGGTGTAGCTGCAGTTCAAATATGACCAAGCCCCCTAGTGATTTTCTTTATACCCGTGTAGCTGCTAAGACCGGATTAATAAAAACGCCGCTTTGTCAGTAAACTCGTATAAGCACACACAGGATGTAAAAAGAACAGATACCCCTCTTATAACGGAGGCTCTGGTTTATTATATGATATATACACTGTCATAAATATGTACAGATGAAGAGCCTATGGCTTCAAGTATAGTAAGGCCGAAGAAGAGTTATGTTCCATGGCCGCTTGGTCTCCTCCTCCGATTGACGTGAGTCTTTATGCTCTCGAACATCAATGAGGTAGTAAGACCCGTTGTGCAGATTTTTGCTGACCACAAAGGGCCCTTCCCAAGGTGGGGATAACTTGTGCATATCAGTCTGATCATGGATGAGCCGGAGCACCAAATCGCCTTCTTGAAAGGTTCTGGTTTTAACCCGGCGGCTGTGATAATGTCGGAGATCTTGTTGATAAATCGCCGATCGTGCTGCTGCAAGATCATGCTCTTCATCCAACAGGTCCAGAGAATCTTGACGTGCCTTCTCATTATCAGCTTCAACATAGGCTGTTACACGGGGCGAGTCGTGACGGATGTCACTAGGAAGAACTGCCTCCGCTCCATAAACCATGAAGAAAGGTGTGTAACCCGTAGACCTATTGGGTGTGGTGTTGATGCTCCATAACACAGAAGGTAGCTCCTCAACCCAACAACCCGGTGTCCGCTTTAAAGGAACCATAAGCCTGGGTTTGATACCTCACAAAATTTCTTGATTTGCCCTCTCTGCTTGACCATTAGACTGGGGGTGAGCCATCAATGCTAGATCGAGCCGGATGTGCTCACGTTGACAAAGTTCTTCCATCTGCCCTTTTGACATGTTAGTACCATTATCAGTTATAATGCTGTGTGGAAAACCAAACTGAAATATCACCTTTTTGATGAATTGAACCGCCATGGCTGCATGACACTTGCTGACTGGCTTTACTTCCACCCATTTGGTGAATTTATCAACTGCTACTAACAGGTGGGTCTTTTTGTCCTTGGATCGCTTGAAGGGTCCAACCATATCAAGCCCCAAGTCACAAACGGCGACGTCATTGGAATCATCCGCAACTCTTGAGCCAGAATGTGCGCACGGTGGGCGAATTTTTGACACCCATCACATCTCTTGACTAAATCCTCCGCATCAGCATGTGCCGTCAACCAGTAAAAACCGTGGCGAAAAGCTTTAGCAACCAAAGACTTTGAAGCGGCGTGGTGACTGCAATCCCCTTCATGGATTTCTCACAAAATCTCGCAACCCTCTTGAGGAGAAATGCAACGCTGAATTGCTCCTGAAATGCTATAGCAATGTAACTCCCCGTTGAGTATGGTCATGGACATGGAATGCCGGATTATCTGTCGAGCCAATGTTTCATCATCTGGTAACTCGCCCCGGTTCATGTAAGCCAGATATGGGATTGTCCAATCCGGTATGGCATGTAAAGCTGCTACCAACTGAGCCTCCGGATCAGGAATAGCCAAATCTTCTTCGGTTGGTACCTTGACTGACGGATTATGCAATACGTCAACAAAGACATTTGACGGAACCGGTTTACGCTGGGAACCAAGACGACTTAAAGCGTCTGCCGCTTCATTCTTCCGCCGGTCTATATGGTCCACCTGATAACTCTTAAAGTGACCAGCCACTGTGTCAACCTCTCGCCGATATGCAGCAATGAGTGGGTCCTTAGAATCCCAAGTGCCATACACCTGTTGCGCCACTAGATCTGAATCGCCGAAGCACTTAACCCGGCTGAACTTCATCTCCTTAGCCATCCAGAGACCGTGGAGCAAAGCCTCATATTCAGCTGCATTGTTAGTACAAGGGAACATTAATCGGAGGACATAACAAAAGTTGTCACCTCGTGGGGAAGTTAGTATGACTCCAGCCCCCGAACCCTCCAACTGTCTGGACCCATCAAAATGGATAGTCCAATATGTATTATCTGGTTTCTCTTCAGGTGCCTGTAATTCTGTCCAATCATTGATGAAGTCCACGAGTGCCTGGGATTTGATCGCTGTGCGGGGTATATATTTGAGCCCATGAGGTCCAAGCTCAATAGCCCACTTGGCAATCCGGCCAGTTGCTTCTCTGTTTTGAATGATATCTCCTAGAGCAGCTGAACTGACCACTGTGATGGGATGGCCCTGAAAATAATGTTTAAGCTTCCGGCTTGCCATAAACACTCCATACACCAGCTTCTGCCAATGCGGATACCTCTGCTTTGACTCAATGAGCACCTCACTGATATAATAAACCGGCCGTTGAACCGGATATTGCTTGCCAAGCTCCTTGCGCTCTACCACAATAGCTACACTAACAGCCCGGGCATTAGCAGCCACATATAGTAATAATGGCTCTTTATCGATCGGTGCCGCAAGCACGAGCAGTTCAGCTAACTGCCTCTTCAGATCCTCGAACGCTTTATCAGCTGCCTCGCTCCAGACAAAGTTATCTGTTTTCTTGAGCATCTGATATAAAGGGATGGCCTTCTCTCCAAGGCGACTGATAAACCGGCTCAAGGCTATAATCCGGCCGGCCAGACATTGAACGTCATTGATACACGCCGGTTTAGCCAAGGATGTAATTGCTGAAATCTTTTCCAGATTAGCGTCATTGCCTCTGTTTGACACCAGAAAACCCAAGAGCTTGCCTGCCGGGACACCAAAGACACACTTCGCCGGATTGAGCATCATCTTGTAAACCCGGAGGTTGTCAAAGGTTTCTCGTAGATTGTCTATCAATGTTTCCTCCTTTCTGTATTTTATCACAATATCATCCACATATGCTTGAACATTGCGCCCAATTTGTTTATGAAGGCAATTCTGAACACATTGCTGATAAGTTGCTTGGGCACTCTTGAGTCCAAAGGTCATGGAGACATAGCAGAAGGCTCCAAAGGGAGTTATGGAAGCTGTCTTCTCCAGGTCCTTAACCACCATTTTGATCTGATGATAACCAGAGTAAGCATCCAGAAAACACAAATGGTCACAACCCGCCGTAGCATCAATTATCTGATCAATGCGAGGGAGAGCAAAGGGGTCTGCAGGGCAAGCCTTGTTTAAATCTGCGTAATCCACACACATATGCCAAGTGCCATTTTTCTTGAGAACCAGCACCAGATTAGCCAACCACTCTGGATGAAAAACCTCTACAATAAACCCGATGGCCAACAAACGGGCTACCTCTTCCCCGATAGCCTTACACCTTTCTTCATTGAAGCGGCGGAGAAACTGCCAGACCGGTTTGAACTTAGGATCAATGTTAAGTGTGTGCTCAATGAGTTCTCTCGGTACACCTGGCATGTCAGAAGGTTTCCATGCAAAGATGTCCCGGTTCTCACGGATGAACTTGATGAGAGCGCTTTCCTATTTGGGATCTAGGTTAGTGCTGATGCTGAATTGCTTGGATGATTCACCAGGAACAAAGTCAATCATTTTAGTATCTGTAGCCAATTTGAATTTCAACGCCGGATCATGTTCCGTAGTCGGCTTTTTCAAAGAGGTCATATCTGCCGGATCAACTTGCTCCTTATAGAATTTCAACTCTTCGTGGCAAAAACCGACTCAGCATAAGCCGCATCACCTTCCTCACACTCCAAAGTGATCTTTCTGCTTCCATGTACTATGATAGTCCCCTTATGACCTGGCATTTTAAGCTGTAGATAAACATAACATGGCCTCTATTGGGGATATTACTACTGGAGGTAAACCGACCTTATGTAGCCGGGTTGACTCTTTGAAGATTAGAAGCCCATGAAGATGCAGGGATGATGGCGCTTTACGGAAGGCTCAAGGCCCGAAGGTGGGTTACAGCCTGTAAATGTAAACCGACCTAGTCATATACTTGTATTGTAAGATAGGAAGAGTAGAGACCGAACCAGATACGTTTATGATCCGGCTTCGGGACTCTGTAGCCTGGCGGGCGTCAACCTATGAATATAAAGGGATGACCCGGCCGCGGTTTAGGGATGGATAACAACTCGAGAACCAGACAAAGCGGATTCGCTCCCTGGCCTTCGACACCCTAGCAATACCAATCACAACTAGACGTAGGCTTTTACCTTCCTCGAAGGGGCCGAACTAGTATAAAACCCCCCGTGTCCCCTTATTTGGTTTAACCCCTTTAAGATAACCCGTAGCGATGGCTCCACAACTAAGTCCTTTCACAAGGACATCTGCCGTGACAAACCCACGATAGTTGGCGCCCACCGTGGGGCTATCGCACGATGGTTTTGAGTTCTTGAAGGGCAGCTTTGATGGACTTAAGGGATACGCTGTGGGCCGGATGACAAAGAGTCATCGCGTCAAGCTCTACATCGACAATGCAGGATGGGGTCCCGAGGCCGATTCAATTGAATACGGGTACCGGGTCCCCTTTGGTGGGATTCACGTCTTCATCTTCAAGATCGGCGAACCGGCCCCTGAGCCGGACATCTGCACCAGCATCATCGAAACGGCTCGGCGTGCAAGTTCTTCACCGGTTCAGCCAGAGGCAAGGTATGTTTTCATAGGTGTCATCCATGGATCGAGGTACGAGGATGGGCCGGTGTCCGATGGAGAGACCATGGTCTGTTCTGATGATGAGTCTTCTGAAGAGACCGAATCACTTTACCAGTTGCAGGACGGCCGGATTGATGGAGGATCCGAGGGCAACAGTATTCCGGATTCCCCTGATCTGCCAAACCGGGCCGCCATCTTCATGACCGGCACACAATTGGCGCCTCATTCATCTACCGTCGCAGCAATGCTCTCGGGTTCAACAGCGGCCACACCAGCAGGGGCAGGAAGCTCAGCGCCGCCTGCAGCCCAAGTCCTGTCTGATTTGTTCGATGCTTTGGCAACGTTGATGGCCGCAGAGGTGGATGCAGCAGCCAGGGATCAGCACAATGCGGATATTGCAAAGGTAAAAGATCAGATAGCCCAGGCTAAAGCAGACCTGGCAACAGAGAATGCTAGGATGGCTACAGAGCGGGCTCAATTGGAAGCATAGGCCTACCGGATTAGGCTAGATCAGAATGCTTCATAGGAAGTCATGAGAAGAAGGTACCGATCGCGTCTTCTGTCGGTTTATGAGCCGCAGAATCTCTTCAACACACCAGGAGCAGGAGCTGGTAACCAACCCACACTAAACCGGGCGGAGGCACCGGGAACAGGAGCGCCGGTTCAACCGCGCACGATGGACCCGCCTCGCCAGAACAACATTGTGCCACAGTATGTACCAACACCTCCTGGGCATTATTCCAACCCGTTGGACAACATTGTGGCCACTGCTTCACGCCTAGCGGCCCTCCCGACCGACAGCCAGTCACCAGTTGCGGTGGAAGCACGTCGGGCCAGGGATGTCCTTCAAACAGCGCTAAATCAACAACAGGCGTATTCACACCGTCGTGAGAGGATTCATTCCACTCCCCGTCCAAGCCGGAGCTATAGCAGACACGTGGAGGACGAACCGATCGTGTCCAGTAGTGCACGTCGCCGAAATTCACCATGAGGAAACTACCCGGCAGGGGGAGGCGCTAATGCGCAGGATGTTGTGGACCATGGCCGCGCACATCGGGGGGCCGAGTTGGCAGGTCGACACGGAGCACGACAACATACTCTGATTCATCCTACGGCCTCAGTAGATCCAGGTGTGGTGTTCAGTTCCTTAGGGGTGTCGTGTCTTACCCCCGCTTTGCGTAATGTGAGACTGCCCAAGGATTTCAAGGGACCTTGTATGGTACCAAATTACACCGCCGGTTTGCAACCAGGGGCGTGGGTGGAGAGCTATGAGATGGCAATGGAGATGTTAGATGTGGATGAAGCAGTGTGTGCTAAATATTTCACCATGATGTTGGAAGGAACAACTCGCACTTGGTTGAAGAGCTTACCAACCAACTCTGTCGGATCATGGGCTGAGTTAAAACACCGGTTTATCCAGAACTTCAAAGATACTTGTAAGCAGCCGATGTCAACCGTGGATCTGGCCGCTTGTGTCCAAGAGGAAGGGGAATCCATGACCCATTGGGTCAAGCGGGTCTCAGCGATTTTGCATTCATCAGATTGTATCAATGCAGACACTGCAGTGTTAACATTAGAGGGCAATTGCCGTTTCTTACCACTCAAACAGAAGTTGGGAAGACTCAAATGTCACTGCAATGATATGTCAACGCTCATGGCCTCTTTGGTTAAATACGCCGATTCAGATAATACCAAGGACCCGGACTCAGAGGAGGATAAACCGGGGAAAGGTAAGAAGAACAGCAGTGCCAAAGGTCAGCAGCATAATCCGGCAGGCCTTGGAAACGGTGGTAAGCGCAAGGCCGACCGCAGCTTGGACTTTGTTGCTAACACCAATGCACAGGAGAATGGCCAGCGCCGTAAGGGCAAGCAGCCCCAGAGGGGTGGAGGTTCAGGCCCCAATTTGGAGCGCCTGTTGAATCAGCCCTGTCCAAAGCATGGATCAAAGGAGAAGCCGACATCACATCTTTGGAAGGACTGTTATATCATGCGGGATTTCAAGAATTCCAATATGTTCCAGTATGATAACGGCCCGCCTGGCGGTTCAGGAGGAGGTTTCCATGGGCTGGGTTACGGAGGTGGCGGTTCCGGTTTAGGATTTCAAGGCAACCAAACCAGACACATCAATCAAGGGCACCAAGGTAACCAGGGAGGTTACAACCATCAGGGAATCAGCAGCAGCAATAGTCGGGTTATCAGAGCAATCCCAAGCAGCTAAATAGCGGGCAATATCATGTCTTCACTACTAGTTTGTGTAAGCGTGATCAGAAGCTTCACAAAAGGGCAGTAAACTCTTTTGAACCGATAGTACCTCAGTATTTACGCTGGTCTGAGCAACCTATTCTGTGGAGTAGAGAGGATCACCCACTCCGGGATGATAATCCAGGTCACTTGGCCCTGGTGGTAGCCCCTCAAGTTGGGGGATACAAGTTTACCAAAGTACTCATGGACGGGGGAAGTAGTATCAACATTTTATATTATGATACATTCTGCCGCATGGGGATGACAGATAAGAATCTTAAACCGTCGAATACGGTCTTTCATGGTGTGGTGCCTGGTAAGTCTGCATATCCTGTTGGCAAGATAGCTTTGGGGGTAGCTTTTGGAGATGACTATGATTCAAGGTCAGAAACATTGACATTTGAGGTGGTAAAGATCAAAAGTCCGTACCACACCTTGTTTGGGCGGCCGGCCTATGCTAAATTCATGGCGAGGCCGTGTTATGTTTATCTACAACTTAAAATGCCAGGTCATAAGGGGACTATCACAGTACATGGAAGCAGAAAGATTGCTTTGGAGTGTGAGGAAGGTGATGCGACTTATGCTGAGTCGGTTTGTGCCACAGAGGAGTTGAAATTCTATAAGGAGCAAGTTGATCCGGCAGACATGACCTCTATGAAAAAGCCGACTACGGAACATGATCTGGCGCTGAAGTTCAAGTCGGCTACAGACACTAAGATGGTTGACTTTGTTCCTGGCGATTCATCCAAACAGTTCAACATCAGCGCTAACCTAGATCCCAAATAGGAAAGCGCGCTCATCGAGTTCATCCGTGAGAATCGGGACATCTTTGCATGGAACCTTCTGACATGCCAGGTGTACCGAGGGAACTCGCTGAGCACACACTCAACATTGATCCTAAGTTTAAACCGGTCCGGCAGTTCCTCCGCCGCTTCAATGAAGAGAGACGTAAGGCTATTGGTGAAGAGGTAGCCCATCTGTCGGCCGCAGGGTTTATTGTCGAGGTTTTTCATCCAGAGTGGTTAGCTAATCCGGTGCTGGTTCTTAAGAAAAACGGCACTTGGCGCATGTGTGTGGATTACACAGATTTAAACAAGGCTTGCCCTGCAGACCCCTTTGCTCTCCCTCGCATTGATCAAATAATTGACGCTACGGCAGGTTGTGACCGTTTGTGTTTTTTGGATGCTTACTCTGGTTATCATTAGATCAAAATGGCGGTCAAGGACCAGGAGAAAACAACTTTCATAACTCCCTTTGGAGCCTTCTGCTATGTTTCCATGCCCTTTGGACTCAAGAGTGCCCAGGCAACTTACCAGCGATGTGTTCAGAATTGCCTTCATAAACAAATTGGGTGCAATGTTCATGCATATGTGGATGATATTGTGGTAAAATCCAGAAAGGAGGAGACACTGATATGTGTCTTTGGTGTCCCGACAGGCAAGCTCTTAGGTTTTCTGGTGTCAAACAGAGGCATTGAGGCTAATCCGGAAAAAATTGCAGCAATTACGTCCTTGGCTAAACCGGCGTGTATCAACGATGTTCAACGTCTGGCCGGCCGGATTACAGCCTTGAGCTGGTTTATCAGTCGCCTTGGAGAGAAGGCCATCCCCTTATATCAAATGCTCAAGAAAACAGATAACTTTGTCTGGAGTGAGGCAGCTGATAAAGCGTTTGAGGATCTGAAGAGGCAGCTAGCTGAACCGCCCGTGCTCGCAGCACCAATCGATAAAGAGCCGTTATTATTATATGTGGCTGCTAATGCCTGGGCTGTTAGCCTAGCCATTGTAGTAGAGCGCAAGGAGCTTGGCAAGGAATATCCGGTTCAACGGCCGATTTATTATATCAGCGAGGTGCTCATTGAGTCAAAGCAGAGGTATCCACATTGGAAAAAGTTGGTGTATGGAGTATTTATGGCAAGCTGGAAGCTTAAACATTATTTTCAGGGCCATCCCATCACAGTGGTCAGCTCAGCTCCTCTGGGCGATATCATTCAAAATAGAGAAGCAACTGGCCGGATTGCCAAGTGGCTATTGAGCTTGGACCTCATGGGCTCAAATATATACCCCGCACATCGATCAAATCCCAGGCACTTGTGGACTTCATCAATGATTGGAGGGAGTTATAGGCACCTGAAGAGAAACCAGATAATACATATTGGACTATTCATTTTGATGGATCCAGATAGTTGGAGGGCTCGGGGGCTGGAGTCATACTAACTTCCCCACGAGGTGACAAGTTTTGTTATGTCCTCCGTTTAATGTTCCCTTGTACTAACAATGCAGCTGAATATGAGGCTTTGCTCCACGGTCTTCGGATGGCTAAGGAGATGAATTTAAGTCGGCGATTCAGATTTAGTGGCTCAGCAGGTGTCTGGCACTTGGGACTCTAAGGACCCACTCATGGCTGCATATCGGCGAGAGGTGGACGCAGTGGCTGGTCACTTTAAGGGTTGTCAGGTGGACCATATAGACTGGCGGAAGAATGAAGCGGCGGATGCTTTAAGTCGTCTTGGTTCCCAACGTAAACCAGTCCCGCCCAATGTCTTTCTTGATGTGTTGCATAATCCGTCAGTCAAGGTGCCAACCGAAGAAGATTTGGCTATTCCTGATCCGGAGGCTCAGTTGGTGGAAGCTCTGCATGCCATACCGGATTGGATGATCCCATATCTGGCTTACATGAACCGGGGCGAGTTACCAGACGACGAAACTTTGGTTCGACAGATAATCCGGCATTCAAAGTCCATGACCATACTCAACAGGGAGTTACATCGTTACAGTGTTTCAGGAGAAATTCAACGCTGTGTTTCTCCTCAAGAAGGTTGTGAGATTTTGCGAGAAATCCGTGAAGGGGATTGCGGTCACCACGCCGGTTCAAAGTCTTTGGTTGCCAAAGCTTTTCGCCACGGTTTTTACTGGTTGACGGCGCATGCTGATGCGGAGGATTTAGTCAAGAGATGTGATGGATGTCAAAAATTTGCCCGCCGTGCGCACGTTCCGGCTCAAGAGTTGCGGATGATTCCAATTACGTGGCCGTTTGCAACTTGGGGGCTTGATATGGTTGGACACTTCAAGCGCTCTAAGGACAAAAAGACCCACCTATTAGTAGCAGTTGATAAACTCACTAAATGGGTGGAGGCAGAGCCAGTCAGCAAGTGTGATGCAGCCACAGCGGTTCAATTCATCAAGAAGGTGATATTCCGGTTTGGCTTCCCACACAACATTATAACAGATAATGGTACTAACTTGTCAAAAGGGGAGATGGAAGAATTTTGTCAACGTGAGCACATCCGGCTCGATCTAGCATCGGTGGCTCACCCCCAATCTAATGGCGAAGTAGAGAGGGCAAATCAAGAAATTTTATGGGGTATCAAACCCAGGCTTATGGTTCCCTTAAAGCGGACGCCGGGTTGTTGGGTTGAGGAGCTACCTTCTGTGTTATGGAGCATCAACACCACACCCAATAGGTCTATGGGTTACACACCTTTCTTCATGGTCTATGGAGTGGAGGCCGTTCTTCCTAGTGACATCCGTCACGATTCGCCCTGTGTGAGAGCTTATGTTGAAGCTGATAATGAGAAGGCACGTCAGGATTCTCTGGACCTGTTGGATGAAGAGCATGATCTTGCAGCAGCACGATCGGCGATTTATCAACAAGATCTCCGACGTTATCACAGCCGCCGGGTTAAAACCAGAACCTTTCAAGAAGGCGATTTGGTGCTCCAGCTCATCCAGGATCAGACTGATATGCACAAGTTATCCCCACCTTGGAAAGGACCCTTTGTGGTCAGCAAAAATCTGCACAACGGGTCTTACTACCTCATTGCTGTTCGAGAGCATAAAGACTCACGTCAATTGGAGGAGGAGACCAAGCGGCCATGGAACATAGCTCTTCTTCGACCTTGCTATACTTGAGCCATAGGCTCTTCCTATGTACATATTTATGATCATGTATATATTATATAATAAACCGGAGCCTCCATTAAAGCGGGGTCTCTGTTCTTTTTACATCACGTGTGTGCTCACAAGAGTTTCTACTGACAAAGCGGAGTTTTTTGTTAAACCGGTCTCTACAGCCGCACAGATATAAAGAATATCACTAGGGGGCTTGGTCATATCTGAACCATAGCTACACCTCTTGATCGGTTTGAAACGACAAATGGATATCACTAGGGGGCTTGGTTGTTATCACACCACAGCTACACCTCTTGATAGGCGTTTAGCCAGAAAGGAAATTATGTGGGGCCAAAGAGAGTGTTGCACAAAGCACAAACTCAAACATGGGCACCCACGGAGCACAGCTCACAAAGTTACTTGGGGGCTCTTTGTGCAAGCAACAAAGAGTTTGAAAGGACCCTCGTAATTGGCTATCAAGCCACATCTTGGAAGCCTGGTGTATTCACCTAAAAACCCGGGTTAACCTGCCTTCATCAAGTAAGCCACTCCTGTCCAGGTAATCCTGGTATGACCCATCGAACGTTTGACATGTCAATCTTTTATAGACCCTGAACTTGTCAAAGTTAAAACGATAATTGGTTAATTGGAGGCCCATCTTAAAATGCTTTGTTAAATGGTTTAACTCAGAGGCCTGGCAGCCCATGAAAAGCCTCGATTTGGAGCCTGGTAGCTCATAAAAAGCCTTGCATATTTTCCTGTTTGAGTTTTGTTTGTTGAAATTCATAAGTATTTTTTGATAAACCGGTGTCGTTGACCCGGGTTGCTTCTCAACTACAAGTTGTTGACACATGGTCAGTTATAAACCGGTGTTTATTGACCCGGTCTGGTTTGACTAAATCACTAGTGTTATAAAGAAAACCCGGTAGTTATCCCGGTCCGGTTTAATATATAAACCGACAGTATAGAGATGAGGTTATCAACGCTCCGGATTGGTATTAACACCTTTGTCGTATACACTGTTGGTCAACCAATGAGGTATGTTATGTATACTGCTTTTTGTACAAACACTTTGATTATTTCATTTATGTCTTGTACACTTCCTGGATATATTGACCAGTCTAGCAGTAAACCGCTAGACACTTTTAAGTTGTTAAACCCAGGAACACAATTCCTCATGGGTTATGCATAAATATATCCCAAAGGGTGGCACAAGTTGTCATGAGGCATTACAAAACATGCTCGATGGCATGGCAAATAAAGGAGTTTTTAGCTATCCTATTACATGAAGCCTTCAAAACGGCTCCAATGGCATAATTGTTTTTCACAAGATCGGCACACGGTGGACAGTAAACCGGCGACCAGTTTAGGATGCTTCATCTGGACGGTTTGATGGTTGAGGGTCAGTTGGTGTGGGCACTTCTTCATCCCTCCCCAGATGCTGGAAATCAACCGTTGACCAATCGATTCTAGTTAAAGCTTGAAACACTGCTTCTTCCTGGATAAGATTGGAGGGGTTAATATCAGGAGCATAAGTGTGCTTACGAATCGGAGGCACAAGTTCTTCAACTTCATGGATGTCGGCCGGCTGCCTCTTCCCCTCCGCATTGTAAAATGGTTGAAAATGGGACAAATCTGTATCATCGGCCAACTTGCTGGCTGCTGGCCGCATCTGTTTGGTCAGCCATCGGAGATCATCATTATCAAAGTTGGAACCATCTTGTTTAACACCCAGGTATCCTTTGATGATGTCTTCCGCTTCAAGATCTGGAATCCAGGCTTTTGCTCGAATAAGTGCAGTTAAAGCTCCGGCTCTGGCAGCTGCTTTCTTCAACTCGGCGATGCGGGCTGGTAACATGGCCAACTTCTCAAGAGTTTCTTTAATCAAAGTGGGAGCCAGTTTGTTATAAGCTGTCGTGCAAATAGCCCGCTGAGACCCAGATTACAACTGTTCAATCAATGTGTATGCCGCTTTGAGTTTCATCCGCATATCTGTGCCAAGATGAGCGATCCGGGTACCTGCCAAGGATTTTATCAACATTTTGGTTAGTTATAAGGTTCATCAACTTATGCAACACACATAAAGCAGGTACTTACCAAAGATAGCAGAGGTCATAGCATTGATTTGGTGTTTCAAACCGGCTAGTTCATCTACCACTGGCTTCAGGGCTGCCTCGGCGTCTACAGCTCTTTTGGTTAAACTGGATTTCTCGGTTTCCCAGTCAGCACGATCTTTGTTGAAAGATTCTTTCAACTTTTCCATCACGGCCAGGGCCTGGGTCAGCTCCTCTTTGGCTTTTTCAGCCTCGGTTTGTTGTGACTTCACATTCTCTTGCAAGTCAGAATTTCGGGCATCTTTGCTTCTCAGTTCAGCCTGCCACGTTGAAGGTATGTTAAACAAACATCATATATATGTGCTAAGTACAAAGCGTATAAAAAAGTTATGCACTTCATACTTGGGGGCTAATGCCTATTTGCTCTCAAGTACTACACTTTATATAAGTCTCCAGAACAATGCAAGCATTATCCTTGACACTTGGGGACTAATGTGCGTCTGTTCTAAAACAGGTGTGTGGATTAAAAACCGGATTAACTTGCCAAGTTAAACCAGCCTTTGGGGGCTATGCTGCAGAAAGTTATCTAATTATTTCAAGATGAGTCTTATCTATTATTAGAGACCTGCCATTGCAAGGATCAATGATGAGATGCTTAAAGTGTTACAAAGACCCAGTTTATGATTAACAATCATAAAACGGCCCTTGGGGGCTACTTGGGATAGTATTTCAGCTATAAATCAATAAACAAAGGGAGAGGAATTTACCTCATATCTCTCTTTCATCAAGTTCACCAAACCGGCTTCATAATCCCGGTTTGAGTGCAAACGGTTCAAGAACCCAGAATGGATCTCATCAGCGTTAAGATGAGCATAGCTTGATAAATCGCTGCTCCATTTACCTTTCTCCCTGGCAGCTTGCTCTTCTTTGGCATTGTGTTGAGCCAAAATGACGGGATGGCCAGGAGAGTTGTGGCCCATTCCAGTAATAATAACATCATCACCTTGGCCTTCAGGGTTTTTGGTTGATGATATTGGAATTTCAGCATCTTTCACCGGACTAGCCCGGTTTGGTTCTGCCGGTTCAGCATAAGGCGCGACAGCATCAGCGTCTTCTGGTTCATCAGTATTTTGGCCTTCAAGGGGCGGGTTATCAGAAGCAGCTTCAAGATGAGGGCTTTTCGGTTCACGAGTTTGTTCTGGTTCACCTCTTGGTTCTTCTTCTTCGGCGACCGGATCTTCGAGCGGATTAGTGGTCCGAGCTTTCTTACTGGGTCTGGCTTTGGCCCTGCAAACAGAATAAAAGAGGATTAACATCCTATTCAAAGGATTTATGGCGCATTGAAGGGAAAGGTTTTTACAACTTACCCGGCCACAATTTTCAAAGGGGGAGTTGAGTTGCTGTCGATTCACCAGAAGATGTAGGAGGTGTCACCTGATAATTTGAATTGGACGGATTAAGAGGCTGTCTGAAATAACCTGCCTTGGGGTAAGAATGGTCAGAAGTAGGAGAGACCTCAGACCGGCGCTTCCGAACCGGAGTATCAGGTAAACCGGCTGAAGTGACCTATTGGCCACTGTGTCGGGTTGTCCGGCGAGCTTCATGCTATTGAGTCTTCAAAATAAATGTTGGATCCAAGTGAGCAAGAGGATGAGAAAAGCTTACTTTCCGGACTGCTTGGCGAGTTTTTTGTGTTGGCATAGAGTCTGAACCGGAGGAAAGGGTAATTACCTCTAGATCATCAGCTTGACTAGCTTCTGCATCCTCCCGAGGAAGATCATTGTTAATGAGATGCATGAAAAGAGAGCCAAGTGAGTCAAGTCCTACCTCAACTTATGGATCATCAGTATCATCATCAAGCTCCATATTAATCCAGCCAGCCGTTTTCCATTTTGACGTCCGTTTTACGGCTTTGGTCTTTGGGCGGGATGGCTTGACCGCTTTGTCTCCAGTCGGCTTTGCCGCTTTCTCTATGGTTTCCGTTTCCAGAAGGGGTCATCTCCCTATATACAAAGAAGAAGGATTACAGGTTGCATAAGCTAAAAATATTAGAGATGAGGGGGAAATATAATGCTTACAGTAGGCGGTTTGTTCTTGGCATAGAAGGGATTCAGACCGGTTTGACTACAGATCAGTTCCGATTCATTGAGAATCTTCTTTACACCTTCAGTGACTTCTTCCTCAGATAACTGGATGTTGCAATGGCGTTGAGGGTCGTCAACCTCGCCGGTATATTCACACATTAAACCGGGACACTGGCTTAGCGGCAAGATACTCCAGAATATCCAACAGTGCACAAAGTCCACGCCTGTTAAACCGTTTGCCATAAAGGCCCAGAGTTTGGCGAGTTGAGGAGCGTATTTTGCCCTTTTTGAAGAGCTCAGGCGTTGTGGCATTGGGTGGGTGTTGGATAGTCTGTGATCACGAAAGCCGGGGAGGGGATTTTCATCTTCAGGCGAAGTGTCTCTGCAATAAAACCAAGTTTGGTTCCATTCCTTTGGGTGGCTATGATGTTTGGCATGAGGAAATTCAACTTATTTCCGCTTTTGAATCGAGACACTACCAAGTTCTGTGTTCGGTCCATTTACAAACTCTGTGCGCCGGTTTAAGTGGAAGAAATCCCGGAACAGTTCTGCAGTTGGTTCTTCTTGTAAATATACTTCACAGAAGACCTGGAAGTTGCATAAATTGGAGACCGAGTTGGGACCAATATCTTGCGGATGAAGTTGGAAGCTGGCAAGCACATCTCGGTAAAACTTTGACCCTGGCGGTTTGAAGCCACGGCCTATGTGATCAACAAAGACCACCACCTCGCCCTGCCTTGGGGTCGGAGGATTTTCTGTTCCGGGAACTCGCCATTTGATTTTAGTTTTCTTAGGTAGGGAGCCGATGCTGACCATCTCATTCAACTGAGTCTCAGTAACCCAGGAACGAGCCCAGTTGCAGGCAGTGAATTGTTTGGCCATTGCGAAACAAACAAGCTCAAAATGAAAGGCCACTTTATAAATCACGCATGATTATATGCATGATATAATGGAGTAAGAGACATACTGATAGAGGACATGGCATAAACCGGAGATCAATGCAATAATGCATAAAAGGTAATACCATGACAGGGGTACTCAGACACTGTTAAACCGGAATATAATTATGGAGACAAAAGGCTCTTCCAGTTTATCAGAGGGCTAATGGTACAGATTGATTATGCAAAGTTAAACCGCCTATAATGGTGTGAGGAGAAACAGATTTCACAGAGATGTATAAAACTTTCAGATCTAAGGTAAGACAGAAAAGCAAAATATTTCGACCTAAAAAGGGTAAGACCCAAAACAGTTTATGAAGGATTGCAACAGTTTTTGTATAAGGATTTGTGAGGGTAACAGAAGATTCATCACGGCAAGAGATATGATAAGTACGAAGCATTCATCTACGGGCCAAAGGAAGAACATCGCTATAAGCTCTGACGAACCTCAAGAACAGCGAGGGAACCCTAATGGATCTAGGAAAGAAGGGGGAAAGGACTTACTACGACCACGGAAGCAGCGGAAAGGGCGCTGTGGAACTCTGGTGCGAACAGGTTGATGCAGCAGCCGATGACGAAGCAGAGGCGATGTTCGAAGATGACGGCGGCGCTCGAGTGCGGGGTCGTCGAGAGGAAGAAGAAGAGATGAATGGGTAGCGGAAAGAAAAGAAAGGGGTCCTCTGCCCCTATTTATAAGGCGAAGCGGTAAAACGGCAAGTGCAGGAATCGAGGATGCCAAAAAATGGATAAGTTAATAAAGGTGCCGCCTCAGTGATTGAATACACATTAAATGAAGGTAATCTCCGACATCGACGGATGGATGACGTCAGGGCGGTTTATCATAATTTGGAAGTATGACATCACAGCGGTTTACAAGATCAAGGTGAAGATATGAGAGAAGATTTTTTCTGAGTGTAGAAGATTGACATGAACAAGTTCAAACCAATCTGGGGCCTAATGTTGGGGATATTACTACTGGAGGTAAACCGGCCTTATATAGCCGGGTTGACTCTTTGAAGATTAGAAGCCCATGAAGATGCAAGGATGATGTCGCTTTACGGAAGGCCCAAGGCCCGAAGGCGGGTTACAGCATGTAAATGTAAACCGACCTAGTCATATACTTGTATTGTAAGATAGGAAGAGTAGAGACCGAACCAGACACGTTTACGATACGGCTTCGGGACTCTGTAGCCCGGCGGGCGTCAACCTATGAATATAAAGGGACGACCCGGCCGCGGTTTAGGGACAGACAACAACTCGAGAGCCAGACAAAGCGGATTCGCTCCCTGGCCTTCGAAACCCTAGCAATACCAATCACAACTAGACGTAGGCTTTTACCTTCCTTGAAGGGGCCGAACTAGTATAAAACTCCCCGTGTCCCCTTGTTCGGCTTAACCCCTTTAAGCTAACCCATAGAGATGGCTCCACAACTAAGTCCTTTCAGAAGGACATCTGCCGTGACAAACCCACGACAGCCTCGCCATGAATTTAGCATAAGCCGGCCGCCCAAACAAGGCGTGGTACGTGTTGGGGAACGTAGCAGAAATTCAAAATTTTCCTATGTGTCACCAAGATCTATCTATGGAGAAACCAGCAACGAGGGGAAGGAGAGTGCATCTACATACCCTTGTAGATCGCTACACGGAAGCGTTCAAGAGAACGGGGTTGATGGAGTCGTACTCGTCGTGATCCAAATCACCGATGATCCTAGTGCCGAACGGACGGCACCTCCGTGTTCAACACACGTACAGCCCGGTGACGTCTCCTACGCCTTGATCCAGTAAGGGGAGAAGGAGAGGTTGGGGAGGACTCCATCCAGCAGCAGCACGATGGCGTGGTGGTGGTGGAGGAGCGTGGTACTCCAGCAGGGCTTCGCCAAGCACCGCAAGAGACGAGGAGGGAGAGAGGTAGGGCTGCGCCAAGAAGGAGAGGAACTCGTGTGTCTTGGGCAGCCCAAACCTCAAGTATATATAGGGGGAAGGGAGGGGCTGCGAGCCCACCTAGGGTTCCGTCCCTAGGGGTGGCGGCAGCCCCCAGATCCCATCTGGGTGGCGGCCAGGTGGAGGGGAGAGGGAGGCGCACCAGGCATGGGCCCTAAGGCCCATCTGCCCTTAGGGTTTGCCCCCTCCTCCCCTTAGGCACCTTGGGCCCTTGTGGGGGGGCGCACCAGCCCACCTGGGGCTGGTCCCCTCCCACACTTGGCCCATGCAGCCCTTCGGGGCTTGTGGCCCCACTTGGTGGACCCCCGGGACCCTCCCGGTGGTCACGGTACGTTACTGATAAACCCCGAAACTTTTCCGGTGACCAAAACAGGACTTCCCATATATAAATCTTTACCTCCGGACCATTCCGGAACTGCTCATGACGTCCGGGATCTCATCCGGGAATCCGAACAACATTCGGTGACCACGTATATCTATTCCTTATAACCCTAGCATCATCGAACCTTAAGTGTGTAGACCCTACGGGTTCGGGAACCATGCAGACATGACCGAGATAACTCTCCGGTCGATAACCAACAGCGGGATCTGGATACCCATGTTGGCTCCCACATGTTCCACGATGATCTCATCGGATGAACCACGATGTCAAGGACTTAATCAATCCCGTATACAATTCCCTTTGTCTAGCGGTATGATACTTGCCCGAGATTCGATCGTCGGTATCCCGATACCTTGTTCAATCTCGTTACCGGCAAGTCTCTTTACTCGTTCCGTAACACATCATCCCGTGATCAACTCCTTGATCACATTGTGCACATTATGATGATGTCCTACCGAGTAGGCCCAGAGATACCTCTCCATTTACACGGAGTGACAAATCCTAGTCTCGATTCGTGCCAACCCAACAGACACTTTCGGAGATACCTGTAGTGTACCTTTATAGCCACCCAGTTACGTTGTGACGTTTGGCACACCCAAAGTATTCCTACAGTATCCGGGAGTTGCACAATCTCATGGTCTAAGGAAATGATACTTGACATTAGAAAAGCTTTAGCATACGAACTACACGATCTTGTGCTAGGCTTAGGATTGGGTCTTGTCCATCACATCATTCTCCTAATGATGTGATCCCGTTATCAATGACATCCAATGTCCATGGTCAGGAAACCGTAACCATCTATTGATCAACGAGCTAGTCAACTAGAGGCTTACTAGGGACATGGTGTTGTCTATGTATCCACACATGTATCTGAGTTTCCTATCAATACAATTCTAGCATGGATAATAAATGATTATCATGAACAAGGAAATATAATAATAACCAATTTATTATTGCCTCTAGGGCATATTTCCAACAGTCTCCCACTTGCACTAGAGTCAATAATCCAGTTCACATCGATATGTGATTAACACTCAAGGTCACATCCCCATGTGACTAACACCCAAAGAGTTTACTAGAGTCAATAATCTAGTTCACATCACTATGTGATTAACACTCAATGAGTTCTGGTTTTGATCATGTTATGCTTGTGAGAGAGGTTTTAGTCAACGGGTCTGCAAAATTCAGATCCGTTTGTACTTTGCAAATCTCTATGCTATATTTGGAGCCATTTTAAATAACTGTTCTACTTGGAGCTATTCTAAATTGTTGCTCCATTATACGTATCCGGTATCTCTACTCAGAGCTATCCGGATAGGTGTTAAGCTTGCATCGATGTAACTCTTTACGTCGAACTCTTTATCACCTCCATAACCAAGAAACATATCCTTATTCCTCTAAGGATAATTTTGACCGCTATCTGGTGATCTACTCCTAGATCACCTTTGTACCCTCTTGCCAGACATGTGGCAAGGCACACATCAGGTGCGGTACTCAGCATGGCATACCGTATAGAGCCTATGACAAAAGCATAGGGGACAACCTTCGTCCTTCCTCTTTCTTCTGCCGTGGTCGAGCTTTAAGTCTTAACTTCATACCTTACAACTCAGGCAAGAACTCCTTCTTTGACTGATCCATCTTGAACACCTTCAAGATCATGTCAAGGTATGTGCTCATTTGAAAGTACCATTAAGCGTTTTGATCTATCCTTATAGATCTTGATGCTCAATGATCAAGTAGCTTAATCCAGGCTTTCCATTGAAAAACACTTTCCAAATAATCCCTATATGCTTTCCAGAAATTCTACATCATTTCTGATCAACAATATGTCAACAACATATATTCATCAGAAATTCTATAGTGCTCCCACTCACTTCTTTGGAAATACAAGTTTCTCATAAACTTTGTATACCCAAAATCTTTGATCATCTCATCAAAGCATACATTCCAACTCCGAGATGCTTACTCCAGTCCTTAGAAGGATTGCTGGAGCTTTGCATACTTATTAGCATCTTTCAGGATTGACAAAACCTTCCGGTTGTATCACATACAACCTTTCCTCAAGAAAATCGTCGAGGAAACAATGCTTTGACATCCTATCTGCAAGATTTCATAAATAATGCAGTAATCGCTAATATAATTCCAACAGACTCTTAGCATCGCTACGAGTGAGAAAGTCTCATCATAGTCAACTCCTTGAACTTGTCAGAAAACATCTTAACGACAAGTTGAGCTTTCTTAATGGTGATACATACCATCATTGTCCGTCTTCCTTTTAAAATCCATATGTACCTAACAGCCTTACGACCATCAAGTAGTTCTTCCAAAGTCTACACTTTGTTTTCATATATGTATCCTCTCTCGGATTATATGGCCTCGAGCCATTTTGGAATCCAGGCCCACCATCGCTTCTCCATAGCTCGTAGGTTCATTGTTGTCTAGCAACATGACTTCCAAGACAGGATTACGTACCACTCTGAAGTAGTACACATCCTTGTCATCCCACGAGATTTGGTAGTGACTTGATCTGAAGTTTCATGATCACTATCATAAGCTTCCACTTCAATTGGTGTAGGTGCCACAGGAACAACTCCCTGTGCCCTGCCACACACTAGTTGAAGAGACGGTTCAATAACCTCATCAAGTCTCCACCATCCTCCCACTCAATTCTTTCGAGAGAAACTTTTCCTAGAGAAAGGACCCGATTCTAGAAACAATCCCTTATTGCTTTCGGATCTGAGACAGGAGGTATGCCCAACTGTTCTGGGTGTCCTATGAAGATGCATTTATCCGCTTTGGGTTCGAGCTTCTCAGCCTGAAACTTTTTCAAATAAGCGTCGCAGCCCCAAACTTTTAAGAAATGACAGCTTAGGTTTCTCTAAACCATAGTTAATACGGTGTCATCTCATCGGAATTACGTGGTGCCCTATTTAAAGTGAATGTGGTTGTCTCTAATGCCTAACCCATAAACTATCGTGGTAATTCGATAAGAGACATCATGGTATGCATCATATCCAATAGGGTGCAGTTATGATGTTCGGACACATCATCACACTATGGTGTTCCAGGCTGTGTTAGTTGTGAAACGTTTTCCACAATGTCTTAATTCTGTGCCAAACTCATAATTCAGATATTCATCTCTATGATCATATCATAGATATTTTATCCTCTTATCACGACGATCTTTCAACTTCACCCTGAAATTACTTGAACCTTTCAATAATTCAGACTCGTGATTCATCAAGTAAATATACTCAACATCTACTCAAATCATCTGTGAAGTAAGAACATAACGATATCCACTACACGCCTCAGCACTCATTGGACTGCACACATCAAAATGTATTACTTCCAACAAGTTGCTTTCTAGTTCCATTTTACTGAAAACGAGGCTTTCGGTCATCTTGCCCATGTGGTATGATTTGCATGTCTCAAGTGATTCAAAATCAAGTGAGTCCAAACGGTCCATTTGCATGGAGTTTCTTCATGCATATACACCAATATACATGGTTCGCATGTCTCAAACTTTTCAAAAACGAGTGAGCCCAAAGATCCATCAACATGGAGCTTCTTCATGCGTTTCATACCGATATGACTTACGTGGCAGTGCCACAAGTAGGTGGTACTATCATTACTATCTTATATCTTTTGGCATGAACATGTGTATCACTACGATCGAGATTCAATAAACCATTCATTTTAGGTGCAAGACCATTGAAGGTATTATTCAGATAAATAGAGTAACCATTATTCTCCTTAAATGAATAACCGTATTGTGATAGACATAATCCAATCATGTCTATGCTCAACGCAAACACCAATCTTGATGGTAGAGGGAGCGTGCGATGCTTGATCACATCAAGCTTGGGAAAAACTTCCAACACATATCGCCAGCTCACCTTTAGCTAGTCTCCATTTACTCCGCAGCCTTTTATTTCGAGTTTACTAACACTTAGCAACCGAACCGGTATCCAATACCATGGTGCTACTAGGAGTACTAGTAAAGTACACAATGTATATCCAATATACTTCTATGGACCTTGCCAGCCTTCTCATCTACCAAGTATCTAGGGTAATTCTGCTCCAGTGGTTGTTCCCCTTATTACGGAAGCACTTAGTCTCGGGTTTGGGTTCAACCTTGGGTTTCTTCACTAGAGCAGCAGCTGATTTGCCGTTTCATGAAGTATCCCTTCTTGCCCTTGCCCTTCTTGAAACTAGTGGTTTCACCAACCACCAACAATTGATGCTCCTTCTTGATTTCTACTTTTGTGGTGTCAAACATCGCGAATATCTCAAGGATCATCATATATGTCCCTGATATATTATAGTTCATCATGAAGCTCTAGCAGCTTGGTGGTAATGACCTCGGAGAAACATCACTATCTCATCTGGAAGATCAACTCCCACTCGATTCAAATGATTGTTGTACTCAGACAATCTGAGCACAAGCTCAACAATTGAGCTTTTCTCCCTTAGTTTGTAGGCTAAGAAAATCATCAGAGGTCTTATACCTCTTGACGTGGGCACGAGCCTGAAATCCCTATTTCAGCCCTCAAAACATCTCATATGTTTCGCGATGTTTCGAAATCGTCTATGGTGCCTCAATTCTAAACCATTTAGCATTACGCACTGAACTATCATGTAGTTATCAAAACGTGTATGTTAGATGTTCGCAACATCCACAGACGACGTTCGAGGTTCAGCACACTGAGCGGTGCATTAAGGACATAAGCCTTCTGCGAAGCAACGAGGACAATCCTCAGTTTACGGACCTAGTCCACATAATTGCTACTATCAACTTTCAACTGAAATTTTCTCTAGGAACATATCTAAACAGTAGAACTAAAGCGCGAGCTATGACATAATTTGCAAAATCCTTTTGACTATGTTCAGGATAAACAAGTTCATCTTATGAACTCCCACTCAGATAGACATCCCTCTAGTCATCTAAGTGATTACATGATCCGAGTCAACTCAGCCGTGTCCGATAATCATGTGAGACGGACTAGTCATCATCGGTGAACATCTTCATGTTGATCGTATCTACCATACGACTCATGCTCGACCTTTCGGTCTCTTGTGTTCCGAGGCCATGTCTGTACATGCTAGGCTTGTCAAGTCAACCTAAGTGTTTCACATGTGTAAATCTGGCTTACACCCGTTGTATGTGAACGTAAGAATCTATCACACCCGATCATCACGTGGTGCTTCGAAACGACGAACTTTCGCAATAGTGCACAGTTAGGGGAAACACTTTCTTGAAATTTTAATGAGGGATCATCTTATTTACTACCGTTGTTCTAAGCAAATAAGATGCATAAACATGATAAACATCACATGCAATCAAAAAGTGACATGATATGGCCAATATCATTTTGCTCCTTTTGATCTCCATCTTTGGGGCTCCATGATCATCATTGTCACCGGCATGACACCATGATCTCCATCATCATGATCTCCATCATCGTGTCTCCATGAAGTTGTCTCACCAACTTATTACTTCTACTACTATGGCTACCGGTTAGCAATAAAGTAAAGTAATTACATGGCGTTGTTCAATGACACGCAGGTCATACAATAAATAAAGACAACTCCTATGGCTCCTGCTGGTTGTCATACTCATCGACATGCAAGTCGTGATTCCTATTACAAGAACATGATCAATCTCATACATCACATATCATTCATCACATTCTTCTTGGCCATATCACATCACATAGCTTACCCTGCAAAAACAAGTTAGACGTCCTCTAATTGTTGTTTGCATGTTTTACGTGGCTGCTATGGGTTTCTAGCAAGAACGTTTCTTACCTACGCAAAACCACAACGTGATATGCCAATTGCTATTTACCCTTCATAAGGACCCTTTTCATCGAATCTGTTCCGACTAAAGTGGGAGAGACTGGCACCCGCTAGCCACCTTATGCAACTAGTGCATGTCAGTCGGTGGAACCTGTCTCACGTAAGAGTGCGTGTAAGGTCGGTCCGGGCCGCTTCATCCCACAATACCGTCGAAACAAGATTGGACTAGTAACGGTAAGCATATTGAACAAAATCAACGCCCACAACTACTTTGTGTTCTACTCGTGCATAGAATCTACGCAATAGACCTAGCTCTGATACCACTGTTGGGGAACGTAGCAGAAATTCAAAATTTTCCTACGTGTCACCAAGATCTATCTATGGAGAAACCAACAATGAGGGGAAGGAGAGTGCATCTACATACCCTTGTAGATTGCTACGCAGAAGCGTTCAAGAGAACGGGGTTGATGGAGTCGTACTCGTCGTGATCCAAATCACCGATGATCCTAGTGCCGAACGGACGGCACCTTTGTGTTCAACACACATACAGCCCGGTGACGTCTCCTACGCCTTGATCCAGCAAGGGGAGAAGGAGAGGTTGGGGAGGACTCCATCCAGCAGCAGCACGACGGCGTGGTGGTGGTGGAGGAGCGTGGTACTCTAGCAGGGCTTCGCCAAGCACCACAAGAGACGAGGAGGGAGAGAGGTAGGGCTGCGCCAAGAAGGAGAGGAACTCATGTGTCTTGGGCAGCCCAAACCTCAAGTATATATAGGGGGAGGGGAGGGGCTGCGCCCCCACCTAGGGTTCCCTCCCTAGGGGTGGCAGCATCCCCCAGATCCCATCTGGGTGGCGGCCAGGTGGAGGGGAGAGGGAGGCGCACCAGGCATGGGCCCTAAGGCCCATCTGCCCTTAGGGTTTGCCCCCCTCCTCCCCTTAGGCACCTTGGTCCCTTGTG